>NW_010973034.1:5724765-5949437 GCF_000737465.1 Haliaeetus leucocephalus
CCTTAAAGATCATCTAGCCCACCCCCCCTGCCATGGGCAGGGACACCTTCCACTAGGTCTGGTTGTTCAAAGCCCCATCCAGCCTGACCTTGACAGGTTATCCATCACCAGCAATATATACGGTACAACTTCCACTGAATCTTTTTGTACTTCCCACGTATTTATTAAAAGAGTAATATATCTTGAACTTTTCTTATGGTTCAGTTCAAAAAAAGTTCCTAGGCTCCACATTTTGTCACCAGCAGGAAATTGCTGGAAGTTGCTCACCTGAGCATTCCTTGGCAGATCTTTTAGATGAACCTGTTCTAATCTGTGGCTTCAAGCAATGAACAAAGGGTTTTCATGATAAGAGGCATAAATTATCTCAAAAGATCTAAAACACACATACAAAAGACAAGACGAAAGAGAAGTGAATACCTCACCTCCGATCAGTGCCTTGAAAAGGTAGATACTATAGAAGAACAACATAACCATGGTGTTCTTCGTAGTACTTAAAATAATTTGAGATTGTAGAAAAAAGGCAAGAGAACCTTTATGATCAGTGAGACATTTACATTAAGCACTTGCAAATGTAACGCTGATGTTTAGAAAAAAGATTATGGCAAGCGTATGAGATCTTGTGAGAATTTTTTTCTCTGCTTGTCCCATGTTGCTTGTTAGAGGTTACTGTGCATGTTTCAAGGAACCTGAAGTAAGATAGAATCTTTTAATGAGACTTTTCTCGTGATTTTGTGTCATAGGAGGTGAAAATAAGATTCCTCAGTCTTGTGGTGGTTGAATTTCCTCAGGGAAAACAATAACCCTCATGGCATATCCAGGGCTTCAGATTCTCCATGATGCTACTTCTGGTGTCATGGCTTTTTGGAAAAAAAAGTTGTCTTCTGGGACTAGCGGTCATGAGCTGTTGGTAATGACACTTTCTTTTGAGCTCACACTTGACTGTGAGATAGGAAACAGCTGCTGTCTGTGTATTGTCAAATGGAAGAGAGTAGAGCTATACCTCCAATTTGTTCTCTTTCTCCAAAGAAAATGAGCTGCAACTGTGGCAAGCCAGTAGCTCTGTGAATAGCATAATTTTTGAAGCATTATTTCCAAAGGACTTTATCCCTTGGAACTTTCTATCCCATTGTCTCCCGGGCTTCCTTACCACATCCTTACTAAGCAAGTCAAAACTTGTGCTGGGTGAACCGCCAGCTGCTGCCAAACAGAATATATATAAGCTGGATCCTACCTGTCTTTTCCTTTACGTGAAAGCACAACTTGTGTTTATTTTTTTCCTGTTCACTGCGAGTAGAAAAAAAAAATTACTGTTTTAACTTAAACCAACTTTGGAAGTGGATAGAAGCTGCTCAATGGATTAAAAAGTTACTGGAAACAAAAAGGATGCAGTACAATGACACAGCTGCTTAATTTATTTAGAAGCAGAATATGTATTGTTTCCTGACTTTTACAAATCATGGTGTCAGTTTATCCTGTCAACTTTTGAAATTTTATATCTGAAAACTCAACAAAACTTTTCCTGGTGGGGTTGAAAAGTTTGCCACATGCATTTGGTGTGGTGGGTGGAAAGAGGGAAGAAGCCTAAAGTAATATTGAAATTAATGATGAGCCTCTTACCTGCTGAAGGGTTGTCTTCACTTCCCTCTGTAGCAAAAATGTGCAATTGCAGCCAAACATGAGTACATGTACAAAAAACAGCTTAGTAACTATGTTTTGTGTCTGTAATTGCAATTTGGTGATGAAGAAAATAAATAATTGCAGAAAACTTCACAAAGATGGCTTCTTTCCCTTCACCCTCTGGTTAGGACTGGCCTTGAGCCCCACATTACTGCTGAAAAATTGATTTGGGAACTTTCCATGAGGACAGACATTTCTGTCACAATCTTTGTTGCTATCTTAGAACGGTGTTTATAGAAGGAAGGGGAATTGCTCATATAACCAATTGTAAAAGCATTCATTAGTAAATATTGATCCAAACCAAGCTCTCGGATATAAACATAGCAGAATCCGAGACACTGTTCTGCAAAAGAGCTTTTAGGAGTCTTCAAGTACAAAGTTTTGTTGTTTGGCTTATGCAAAGTTAAAAGGAAGAATCAATCTTGATTCAAAGTTGCTAATAGCTTTGTCTTTATCATGGCCTAAAGGTAGGTAGGATTAAAAACAACTCCTAGTTCATCTTACAGTCTTAGGATGTCTTTGTATTGTGAATTTATTTTGGAATAATGATGGACAACTTTTTGCATGTCAGTATTATAATGCTATCAGGCACTGAATTTTTTGAATAAGGAGCAATTAGAATTTCAGGGAGTTACAGCTGCAGTAACAAATTTTGCATCTGAAAAGGCCTTTGGTACCCAGCTAATCTGATTTTGCTGGGAATCTGAGGATTTTACTCTTATACCAAAGCTGTTACGCAAGAAGATGCTAGGACCTCCTTTGCTACCAATCATGTAACAACTCACCTGTGACCCTGCACTCGATGCTTGTTGACCCCCATGGCAGCTCTGGCATGCCCCTAGCAGTAGGAGCAAACACTCCTAATTGAGGAGAAGGCGAGAAGGATCTACTCTCCATGTACCTTTCCTCCTGTCAGAATAACAAGCTTGTCAGAGAATTGAAAAGGAGAGAGGAAAGGAGAAATAGGACACTCAGTGCGGATAGGTAGGGACAGTGAAGTATGTTGTTTACTGCACTAGTATTGGTGCTTAGTAAATCTCGTACCATCTGTAACTGCACTTCTAAATAGTAATGCTGCTGTGGAGTAGGCATGTTGTGAGTTACTTCAGTAACTCAGTGCTCAGTATAGATACTTTTGTGTCAGTTTACAAGAAGATGTGAAAATATATCATCAATATTTTGCTTCTGTGATTATAGAACAGGGGAAACTATTTCTTATGCCATTGTAAGATGCATCTCTTGTTCTGATTTGGGAAGAGTAGGATGCAATGAGTCTGCTTTCACAAATTTTACCACATACCTGAATGGTCCAGGAATGACACAAGTTGTGAGAAACCATTTCTTAGCTGAGTGCTGAGTAGTTCATACTAAACATCTTTGGCATTCTGTCTGCTGTTAAACATCTTAATTTTATTCAGTAATAGCATGAGAAGTGGGGATCACATTTTTCTGCAGGCCATTTGAAATTAATAATGGGCTGATTATACATTGTAGATTTTCCATTCATGATCCAAACTCTAAGTTGAACAGAAAAGGAAGTTACCATAAAATAGTAAATGTCACTATTTAATTTTTTGATTGGCTGCAGCATTAGACACCATGCACATCCACTGTAATAGCTACAGTGTTGAATACATTTTTCTGCTGGAAACAGCTGGCATCTTGCTGAAAATGTTACCTGTCTTACAGATGCTAAGAATCCAAACCACACATCTGAAATCTGCCAAACAAGAGACCTGCAGAGGTGCTGTAGGCCTGTCCAGTGCCATAGGACATCAGAAACTTAGCAGAGCTTTTCATGATTTCTTGACTAAGTACGTTTTTTCTTGATAAAGAAGTATTTATTTTTCATATTTTAAAGAGATGTTTCTGCTACTAATGAACGCAAAAATAAGTATTAAAATAGTATACATAAAATGTTACTAATTTTTTTTTAATTCTTAGGTAAATTAAAAGGTATGCAGGCTTTAGAACAGAAAGAGCATACTGTCCCTTTACTGCATACAGCAACTTCTTGGGCTTTTTGTAAGGATGTTCAGGAATGCAGTTCAGCTTTGAATTTCACAGGCTTTCTGTGGGGATAAAAGACATTCAGAGAAATAGAAGGCATGTGTCTTTTTCCTGTTGTGCTGTGGAGCCAGTCTCTAGTTAGTTTTGATTCTTGCTTGTGAGTTTGGTTTGAAGTAGAACTTTCACCATAACATTATTTTCTTAAATTTATCAAACACTGACAGATAGAATTCTAGCCGTCAAAGTATTCAATACAACAAAGCAAAAATATTTCAGTTTCTTCCTTTTTAAGAACTTTGCTTTCTTCCATGTCCCATGTTCAAATTCCTGCAGCACCTTCTGTTACAAACTCAGGCTTTTTGCATACTGCTTTTATTAGAGTAAGGTTGTCATCTCGTGCAAAATGTGCTGGCATGTTAGAATGAATCTTACCTCTTCCATTCACACACACAGTTTTTACTGTTTCTTAAGATTCTCTTGTAAACTTGAGGTAAACAAACTAAGCAGTGTGATGTGCAACTTCAGAAGGGAGAGTTAGCTAATTTGACAGAACCTATGCTGCTCAGTTACCAAAACCATAGGAATGGTGCAAGTTAGGCATAGTTTTTCGATGAACAGGAAGAGAAGCAGGAACTTACTCATTAGGAGAGAAGTTGTCTCTTTCTTTACACAGATAATTTTTCTCCTTCTGTTTGACTATACTCTAGAAATACCTAATGTACAGATTTTTAGGGCAGGAGAGGCAAAAGAGCTACAAATCAAGATACATGTCCTTTTAGAGAGCTCTGTGGCAATGGCTGAATATCACCTGCTCCGTTCATAGTTCCAGTAACTACCGTTAGGTTCCCTGTTACTCTGGAGAACATACTTAGCTTCAGCATCCTAAAAAGAGGATTATAGAAATTATTCCTGTTACCTAATGGGGAAAGAAAGCAGACAAAAAAATCTGTGTACAATTGCAAACTACATAATCTGCAACAGAGACATGGAGGAAAAGGTATGTTAAGCTTTTACTGCCACATCTAACGTAAGTCTATGTTTGTTGAGTAAATGTATGGACATATACATCTATGTTTTACAGTAACCCTGATAAAAAAGCTTAATATTGCAGCTTTCACTTTTTTTTTAATTCTAAAATTTTTTGGTGAAATGCTGTGTCTGTTAGCTGCTTACACCAAGAGTTCAATTTTGAAACTATTGTCTAGGTATTGGGGCAAGAAGAAGGAATTCAAGTGAGCATGGAATTTCAATATCGTCACCTTGAGGTGTCATTTCAGTGTTGGTCTGTGGATTGGAATTGCAGTAAAAAGCCTAAATGTGTTGAAGTCAAAAGAGCTTTTGTAGGAGAGGACAACTGTTTCCATCTGTTAATTCATTGTCTGATTGTTTAAAGAGATTGGTTATGTTTTAAACAGATGTATTAGTCTTCAGTTAACTAAAAAGCATACATGTTAGTTCCTATGTGCTGTACTTGCCATTTAAATTAGATGACTTCTTCAAAAAATGTCTAGGGGAAAGATTCCCTATTACTCTTATTGAGCCTAAGCCTGAATTTTATGAATGCAAAAATATGTATTTTAGACAGAATTTTCAATATTTTAGACAGAAATGTGAATGAGCATTAAATATTGTACTTAAATTTCTTGGAAACCAAATACTGGGGTGAATGTGCAGTAAACTCAGAGTGAAAAACCCTAATCTTGTTGGAGCAACCAATAACTGCTAACTGGACAGTATTTGGATACTTACTAAGCACAAACCAGTTTTGTCTAAACACTCTTGCTTAGTTCTTCAGTGTAGATTTGCCAATAATCACTTTGAACTTAACCGATTTGCAGGTTTTGTATTTTTCTGAAAGTTCTAATTAGCATGCCTCTTTTACAAATGCTTATTTTCCATTCATTTTTATCAGATTACATTTGGCAGCAGTGGGAAAACAAATTATTTCAGAATAAGTTGGAAAATAATGTAATTATGTGTATGTTTTAATTAACTTTTAGCAATTGCTTTGACCTTCAGGTTGGGAGTAGTCCTGCATGTTTTATTTCATATTATTTTTTTCAGTATTATACTCCTAAAAATTAGATTTAGACTGGGAAAATAAGAATTGCAGTACCTAATGGAAACCTTTAGATAATACACATTTCCAGCTTTTTAAGACCTCTTCATTAAAGTTTAATAGATTGATTTCACTTTTCTATGATGGGATTTGAAGCCTACATTACTATTTTAATGTAGGCTTTTACCTTTTTATCAGCTCTTGCTTAACCACAGTTTAACTGCAGTGTAAGCTCTTGTTCACATTCTAATATGAGAAAGTCAGGTAAACGATCAGGTATCATTTAGCATTTGTTTCTTTGGTTCCAGAGAACATAATCATCCATAAATTTTAAAATATTGAGGAGGAAAAAAGAAAGTAAGACTGTTATAGAAAGACTGTATAGTCTGCAGCACGTTACACAAATGCAGTTGTCATTTCTTTAGAATATTCTAATAATTTATCTGTGTTTGCCCACATAAATTGATTATTGTAACAGTAACTATGGGGCAAAGTTTAACAACTTGCTGGTGCTACAGTGGCCTCTTGTTTTTATAACACACACAGATGAAATCATGGGCACACTGCAATCAGAGGTAGAGTAATCATTTTGTAAATACTGAAAGTCTAGGGAAGATTAAGCTTTGGTTTCAGTGATAAGTCTGTTCAGATCAACTGGAAGAGCTTTTGTTTCACGCTTTCTACCAACCCAGGGGGACAACAGTATGGGGTTTATGTTCTCCTCCTGCAAGTTTTTTTCCCCCTAGAACTGTGGTATCAGGCGGTTTGTTTTAAATGGAAGTATATGAGGCAAGGGGAAATTCAGCAGGTCCTCCATGGCACATTGTTGTATCAAAACTTAGGATGTAATTTATTATAGTGCTACCCGGGGATTGCATCATTAAGTGGTCCATAATTCTGTGGTGCTGTCTGCAAAGACATGGAATAAAACAGTATCTGAATCAGAGAATGTGGGAGTGGTGGAGCAAATAAAAAGTACAGAGGTAGACACAGTACAAAGTCTTGGTTACGCCTGTTATTTTCACTGTAGAAAAAAGTTTAGGGTCAGTGCATCTATTATGGCTATGTCTGCTGAGGCTGAATACACATTTACCAGTGATCAGTAAAAATTTAGGCAGTCGTCTTGAGTGTGCCCTTCCTTTCAGCACATGGAATTAAATACTCCTATAAAGTGCAAGAGTTGTTGATGACCAGAACTCTGAGCTGCTTCCTCTTTTTTTTTTTATTCTCCCCATATGTAGTAAATTTAATGCTGACCAAAGTGCAGAACTGACAACTTTTGTCTATAATCAGGGTGGCAGGGGCTGTGCAAATGTTATGGCCCATCAGGATTCCCTTTCTCAGTCACATAGAAAGTTTTTCACTCTAAAACAACAGTTACTAAAGCATATTAAACTTTAGTTTATACTTTAGTATATTAAACTTCTATTACCATGTACTGTGCCATAGATTTCTTTTTACTCCATCCGCAGGCTCCTCCCTCCCTCTCTTCTCACCCCAGAAAAAGGAATTGTTGCACCGTGCCCTGCTCCTGTGATGTAGCGGACTCACTGATGGAGTCTTCCAGAGGCAACTGGAGACCATTCTTTTCCTTATAACTCCCTGTTTTGCCCCAGTATCCTCTGTGCTGACAGCTACACTGTTCAGATGCGGACTCGGATAGGAATACATTCAAATATCTCTAGCTGTAATGTTTGTATTCTAACTACCATTAGTATTTCTAATGCATGCCACCACTGCTAATCTGAACACAAGAAAATTTTCAAGAGTATTCATTCTTTATTTCTATAGTGTATTATATGGAACTATTTTTACTGAGATACGATATGATCAGGGAAATAATACTGAGGCATTTTTTTAAGTTCTAATTTTGGGAAGGATTTAAAAGAGCCTTTGGGCATGTAGCTTTCAAAGGTAAAATCCATGGTCTTAATTTCTAAAGACTTATGAAAAAACTTGCTCTTGCAAGTTGTGCTGAATACAATACCTCATTAGTGCTGCAGGTGATGTGATAGTGCTCCACAACTACCTGGAGACAGGGGGAGGGGGTAAGGGGAAGTGTAATTACTTAAGTAACACAGAATGTAACTAATAAGGTGTTTCCACCATCTCAGAAATGTGCCAAATGCAGATGTAGAAAATTTCAGCGAATATAATTAAAGCGACAGCTTGCACTGTCTAAAACAAGAATAAAATACCAGTGCTGATTGTTTTCTGCATTTGCAGTCCAAGTTAGTTGTCATTTCACCAGCGTGTGGACACAGTCTAAAAGATAGCATCAATTTCTCCATGTGCTGAAATTTCTTTGTAGTGGGAATGAGGCTCACAGGATCTACATTAAGCCAGTCAACGTGTTTTAAAAATTCCAGTTAATTACTTCTGGATCAGAGGAACCCAGTTTAACCAAATGAACTGCAGCCCACCTATATTACAACATTTTCCAAATAGCTTGGTATGTGAATGCAGTATTTTTAAAAAGGATTCCAAGTAATGTGTGACTCTTACAGCAGCTTTTAATTACATCAGTTCAAGCAGCTGGGTGTAAATCGCCCTTTTCTGTAAATTCATCTGGGCCATAAGAATGACTTCAGATGTGAAATGTGAAGCCATCTAGTTCAGAAATAAATTTTCATTTCCAGTTTAAAATTGTGAACAAATTTTAAAATATGCATGTCTGTCCGTATAAAGTGACTGTATAGATAAATGTGTAATGCAGAGAACATTTCAGTGGAATGGCGTCTGTAATTACAGCAATGCCCTATGCTGTAAACCTGGAGAAACACATGAAGAGCCCAACAAAGAACAATTATATGCTGCCCCTATTGATTGACTAATAACACATTTCATGAGTATACATTTACAGTCCCTGCTTAAGAGGAAGCAAGTGTGCCCTTCTGCCATTTTTGTACGTTGAAGTACCCGATACCGCCAGCCTCCTTGGGAAGCAGCTGCAAGAGAAAGCTTGCAGGAATTCATGGGAACCAAGCTCTGGCAGGCACTGTGCTGTGAGATGTCGAGAGCAGCTGTCTCTCCCGGAGGACTGATCAAATTAATCAGTTGATAGGGAGTATCTGGCTTTGCTGAGAGGCAGCCACTCCTGGATCCGGCCCCGTCGCGTTCCTAGACCTGCGGGAGCCAGGAGACACTGCCTCTTGTAGGTCGTAAGAGTTGTCTCTGCAGGGGAATTGTGAGTTTCCTGGTTTCTGGAGTCGGCCAAAGCTTGTGCCGAGTACAAAGGCAAGAGTCTGCTGATAATGATTGGCAGTGTTTTGACCTTTGTGAATAATCTGTCCGTTATTTATGACACAGTAGAACAGAAATGATGACTCAGCTAGCTAAGCTAAAATACTGAGAACATGATTTAGCAAATACTGTGGCTCAGGAGGAAATCAGGTAGCCTCACCTTGAGGAGCTGAAGGCTGGATTTGGGTGTCAGATCACTGCTCCACTCATGTAATGTCCCTTCTCCGTGTTCTCACTCATCGCAGAAACCTCCTGCATGTCAGCTGCTGCGTGTAGTTGCCATTCACTCTTTACCTTTCTCTACTGCATGCCTTCCCTCTGCATCTTAATAATCACATTTTCACCCTGTCCCTTTTTTGTCTCTCAGGCTATTGTAACAGAAAGGGCGTGAAGAATGAGGGAACTGGCTTGGGAATTTTGCTCCAGCAGAAGGATGGCTGATGCAAAAGATCTCCTGCTTCACGCAGAAGTAAAGGAGAGAGTAGCACACCCACTCCAGTAGCTAATGCTGCCTTTGAGGCCATGCCCTGAAGGATGCTGAATTCTCTCATACAGGCTGCAGAGGCAGAGTTGTTTAGTTGCTCCTTGAGCCTCTCCATGCTGTTCCTTCTTAATGGGTAACTCTGCACCCACGGGTGGCCTGTTGAACGCCATTAACTTAGACATTTAAGTTAGTTTGTGTATCTAGTCCTCTCTAATGCATGTATTCAGGCTGGCAGTTGTATGCATGTTCAGGTATTGCTTCATATGATTCATGAAGACTTGTATGTAACCTAAGGTTATGTTGGTTTTTTTGTTACTAGTTTTTAGATCTCAGTATCAGAAGGGTCGTGAATGTTCCAGTGACTTTGCTTCTACTAAAGCTTCTCATTTTTCTCTCTTAATTTGCTGTTAGTCAATACTGAACTGAAATATTGTGATTTTCTTTTGTAATTCTCCTCAACTATTTAGAGAAATTTGATTATTGGAGCTTCAAAACATGAGAATTTTGTGACATAGAGAGAAAGTGCACATATATCAACAGAGATGTGCCTCAGGCTATGGAAATGGGAGCTCTGATGTGCTCTTAAGTCCCACCAAGTTGTGCCTGAAGAAGGAAACTGAGATGGAATACCTTTCATAAGTGCTAAATACTTACACTTAATTAAATACTACTACTCAGCCTTCTGGGTTGAGCAGTATGAAAAAATACGAATATTTAGACACAAATTTGTCAGAACTCCAGAACGAAGAGTGAATTTATTGTGTCTGCTTTGCCTTTTTTTTGGAGTTCAGACTAAATAGGATTTGCAAATGAGGGTAGCTGAGCAAAGAGAAAATAAGGCTGTTTGAAGTAAGCTATTGCCTAGTATACTACCTGGTGCTGTTAAGTTGACCAAAATGTCAGTTGAGACATCTTAAGTTGAAAAAACCCAGAACAATAAAACTGCAGTTTCAGGCAGCTGGATTATTTTCACATTGTAAGAAGAATAAGTCTCAGATTTGGGACTAATTATTAGAAGCTAGAAATCACAAGGACTAGTAGGCAAATATTTCCACTAAAAATTCAGTGAACCTATTGGAAAAAAAAAATGTTGCTAGTCCATTATTTATTGGAATGGTGATGTGGCACTTGCTGGAAATCAGCATCAGCTGTCTTTCTTCCAGATTTTGTACTTGGTTATGGAGAGTACCTTCTCTCCCCCAATAACGTTTATACTTCTGGAAAAAGATTGCTTCACATAAGCAATGATAGTTGCTTATAAATTAATGAATAAAGAACATGTTGGCCACACAAGACTCAGACTTTAGTTAAAATAGGAAGGTTGTGATGCACTTACTGCCTATTACTGATATTTTAAACTTTAGCAAACAGCCAGAGACTGTAGCAGTTTCTCAAAAATTGTTTCGTCTTACTGCCAGTAGGCAGATTAGTTTTACTATCAAACAATAGAACTTTACTACTCAATGCTAAGGCAATTCTTCCATTTGTCCAGCATTTTCCATACAATTAGGACTTCTAAAAATGTATTTAAAGATTTTTTAAATTTAAAAAGGTGATTTGAAAATAAAATGTTACCTTTTTGTAGTTCAGTTAGGCTTAATTGTATGTATTTTACAAATCTGTTGAATTTTGGGTGTAGTCTTCATAAAGCAGTGTATTAACAATCCTCCTACATATTTCTTGTTATTCTCTGTCTTGGCTGCCACTGGTTTACTTGTCAAATACTCTTCACCTCCACCTTCACCACCACCACCATATTCTATTGATGCAAACCGCAGTTACACGTATTCTTGGCCAGGAGGGAACATCTGTTTTCTGTAACTCTTAGCCTGCTGCTAATGGCTTTCCACAAACTGGCTTTGGAACAGGTGCCTGGGAGCAAAACTGTAAGGTTACCGTTTTGCCTGCTGTTTCTTTACCCTTCTTTGGATGGATTGAGAAGGAAAAACTCCATTCTTCCACTGTTGTGTGCAACAGGCTGTTAAAAGAGTTTCTGGCTCACTGGCATTGTAGGTTTCTTTTTTGTTTTTAATGGCTATTGTCTAGGGGATCACCTGTTTTCTCCAGCTTATGCAGTGAGGGAAGTTTTGTACTGCAAAGATATAATTTTTCTTTTCTAATTTTCTTCCGTAGTCTGCCATCTTCAATTTTCAGAGTCTACTGACTGTAATCTTGCTACTCATATGTACGTGTGCCTATATCAGATCCTTGGCTCCCAGCTTACTGGACAAAAATAAAACCGGGTATGTAGTCTGATCATTTTAAAGATATACAAGCTGTTTGGTTTTAACTGCAATGTTTTAGTAACTTCTAATGGTGTGTGATAATACAAATCCTATTTTGAAAAAATTTTCTCTTCAAAGATAAAAATCTTCATTTTGTACCTTACAATAGAATGCAGTAAGGTATTTGCAAGCACTTAGTTGCAATTTTATAGTAAGAATTTATTAACTAACAAAGTCAGCTAATATAGCTTTATTAGTTATTTTCTGGATTTGCAACTTTCTTGTTGGATGCTTATTAAAGATACAGAAATGAGTGACAGAAAGAAAACATTTTCCTACATGCGGCTATTACTGTAATGATTTCTTTTTGATTCTTAGGGTGGGTAAGAAAACATTACAGTAGAAGCTGGCTTTTTTTCTGATTTCAAGATAGGCATTTTGGAGGTACAAGTTTGAAACACAGCTTTAGCAATAATCTGTAACTAAAAAAAATTGAAAATTTTTTTTAAATAAGCAACACTATTGTGATGTATGATCTCTTTAAGTCATCGTTTTGTATTCTCTAAGATGAAGAAATTTGTAGGTGAGTTTTTGAAACCTTCTACAAAACCTAACCTTTTTTTTTTGTCCTTTGGTCATTCTCACTTCATCTCTCACTTTCATTCCTAAAGCACATGTTCCTAGGTGACCAACTTTTTTCTCCTTTGTGTTCAGTATTTTCCTGGAATGCGCTTAATGTTGCAGGGCCAATACTGCTGCAAAACAGTTCTTCTCTACCCTGCTTGCCAGTACAGTTTTTGGGGGCGTGGGAGATGGGGACAGCCACAGAGCCAGATCTATGCCTCACACTGTTAATACCCATTCACCTTTTGGCTTACCAGTTTTCTTTGTGCTATAAAGAGTGTGACTGGATGTTAGGTGCAATCAGCAGTATGCAGAACTGTTATTTAAATGCTGTGGTTTTAAAGTAATGATTGGACAATTTTGACCTAGAAACCACTGAGACTATCTGTAGTATTTCAGTAATACTGTCACCTGAGGTTAATACAAAGGAGATAATATTTATAGAAGTAGGAGGTAATTCTAGCTAGTAATGTTCTAGCTGGAAAAAACAGACAGGCTTTTGGGCACTGGGTGTTTGTCTTGTCCATTTTTTCCATTAGGTCATTTGCTGTTAAAGAAAATGGTTTTTCCCTAAGTACCTTCTGTCACTTCTGCATCAGGAAAAGTGTCATGTTTTAAGTAGACTCTTGTCACCAAGAACCTTGAGTGTTTGTCCTCTGAAAACCTTTGTTGTAATTAACATCTGGAATTGCTATTTTATCACACAAGTTTTCTTTTAGCAATGTAAGATACCCAGAGTACACTAGCTTTTTTTTGATCTGGAGTTTGAACTTGAAAATGCTTGTGTCCTTTCATATGAGGCCATGAGGTTGCCACTGACATGAGAGATTTCTTCTGATAAAAGTAAAGATGGAAAGAAAGGATGACTTCATGAGGGACTGGGGAGGGTGAGGGGAATTTGCGTGTCTGCTAGTGGAAGATAACACAATAGTCAATGAGGTATACACAGCAAGAAGTAAGAATATTTATTTTACTGATTAAAATTTTAGTGCTGTTCTTGGCAAGGAGTATTTCCTTTAATCTGGAGCTACTCTGTTTATTCTTGAGGCAAATCTGTCTGGAGTACAATAGAACTCTCTTCATAAAATGTTTTCAAAGGGTGCTGACACAGTGGAGGAGTTGGGCGTTTGATCTGTAGGTTTGTATTTATATAGATGTTGGACATACTATTTTTTTTTTGTTTTATATATACGTATGTAGACTACTTTGTACTGGAGAATAAAATGTTGGCCTGGAAGCAATGAAATTTGTTTCCTGAATGGTAGATGTTTACATGGAGCTCATATGCTGTTAAACCCCTGTCCCTCTCCACTAACATATTCCATGCTCAAATGGAAATGTCTAGACAGACTGGATAAAATAAATTCTAGTGATATTCCATTTTACCACAGAGATGATCTTACCTCATTATTCCTGCTCCAAATTAATAGCATAAAAAAGTAGCAATAAAATATTAAAGTGACAGAGAGGAGAAATGTTGATAGTTATTCACTGTATTTCTAAGTGAGTGGTAACTTTGGTGAAGATTTAAATCTGTTGATAGTAAGTAAAGAAACATGTTTCTGTTGGTTGAGAGACAGTGTTGCAAAGTGATGTCACCCATCCTCATAACACTGTATTTCATTCTGTTGACTTCTGCCAAAATCGTCTTTTCCTACCAAGCCAAACAGAATTTTAAACCTTCATTTTCCCTGACGTGTCTTGAGTGTTTCCATGTGCTTTGTCCTGAGCAATAGCGTTTAGTGTTGGGAAAGCAAGTGGAGATTTACTGTTTCATGCTAACTAGAGGAGAATGCGTACCACAACATAATTCTCTCCTCCCTGCTAACCAGAAAGATGTGTTAGCTTATCTGCAGTGGAGATTTCCTTTGACTTGCCATAAGCATTGCAGTGGGGTATCTTTCACACTGCCTCCTGCAGCGGCAATGGGGTTGTCTGGGTAAACACATGGCAGCTGCATCTCGCAGCATTCCCAGTCTAGCAGCCAAAGTCTAAGGCCCCACTAACCCTTTCTCGTCTTACTGGGTTTCATTTCTTTGGATTTTTTGTTCTCCAGATAACTAACACCACTTTCATGATCAGTGCTTTTAACATAAACACTGAAAGCAAGGAATATGCAGCAGCTCATGCACAGTTGACTTGTGGCTGCCAGAAGAGAGCAGATATGCAAGCCAGACTGACACATTTCACGTGCATCAAAACAAGGATGAAGATGAACTTGAAGAGGAGAATAAGGAACAGTGCAATTACTTTGAGTTGTTGCTTCAGGAGAAATTATTTTGGAGCAGATTCATTCAAGGCAGCATTGTTTGTGTAATAATCAAACGGGTTTTGACTTGAAGAGGTGCATGTTGTGGACCCGAGATGAACAGTAATGGAAAAATTCAGGAGAGCAGAAGGCCTGCACAGGCTTTTCTTCCAGTGTGAGATCCCCAGTTCATTGAGAGGCCATGATTATAACTGTTTAGAAGGTCCAGATTTCAACTTACTTTTGCTCAGCAGCAAACTATGTGGACAAACAGATGTACTGAGCTGTTCCAATAGCAGCACAAGCCACTTAAAAAGGTGCTCTTGTCATGTGTTAGAAGGCTTGTCAGTCCTCATGTCAGTGGTGACTTTAAGTTCATAAATTGTTAACTACAGTAAGGGTAGCTGATGAAACCCATATTCTAACTGTTTTGTACCTCCCAAATCAGAAAGGAAAATTCATATTTTCACTAAGAAGGGGGTTTTCTAAGTCTCGGAACAATGTACAATACTTCAATTATAACTTTACATTGTTACACATGGTCAAAAAAACCCTAAGAAGGCAAAGAAATAGCCTTGCTGAGATTGTGAGGCAAATTCAACAGATTTATAGGCTGCCTGAAGGAGTGGAGTTAATATTCTTTTTCCCTGGTAAGATTCGTCAAATAGGCATATGAAAAGGACAGTAATGTTTTATTTCTTTGAGTTCCTGGGCAAGTTTTTGAGAGATGGCAACATGAGATGCTGGGCTGTGGAATTTTTCTGTTGGTTTTGCAGCATGCAATCTGTAAATCTTAATTTTACAAAGAGTAATGACGGTTTCAATAGTCTTAAGTGCCATCCACACAGTACTATGGGGCCGTGTATTTTGCTCTATAAGATTTACACATGAATGCCTTTTTACCTGCATGCAATTTCAAAAAGTGCATAGATGTCTTCAGGTTACTTTACTGTATGACTTCTTAGCCTGGAAAAGTGTGATGGTCTACATGCAGGGATTATTACTTCTGCTTGTGGAGCTATATAAAAGCAGAAGAAATGAGCTTTGACTATACAGAAGTACTTTTGGCTTGAGGTAAAAAGATCTAAAGCACAAATGAAAAAGCCTGTTTCCTAAAAAATTAAAATGCTGGAATGCTCTTCACAATAAATCGGTCAGCAAGAGGTACATAAGTCAAAAAGCATTTCACTTTGACTTTGAAAACCTCAGCCAGTTGCTGCCACTTGGTTCTCACCTTCCCGACACTGGACATTTGTTTCAGAAATAAAGGTGAGGCTGCTGAGTGGAAAGGGGGAGATGCTGAAGTAAACCAAGACCATAAAAGAGGCCATAAAATATGAAGTAGCACAGAAATTCTTTTTAAAAAAGTGCAGGCTGTTGACTGCTGAAGTATGCAGGCGCAAGTGGCCCAAAACTACCTGTCTGCATTCAAGGAGGAAAAAAATAGGCAATTGCCAGAGCCCAAGAAAGGGGGAAGACAGATAATCAAACCATTGTTGGTATGGGTTCAGAGCACTGTGGGAAATCACTTGGAGAACTGCCATCACAGCAGGTAGTAGATACAACCCCACAAACAACATAGGCTGAAGTTACTACTGATAAACAGGAGAAGGAGGAAGAATAATTAGTTCTTTTTTCAGTCCATAAATCTATAAATAGACAATATGGTTGAATCCAGATGTTTTTACTGCATTGCAACCAGTCATATTACGAAGGAAACCTTCCTGTAGATAAGCTTTCACCACAGTTTTGACCAACATTTGAAAGTCTGAAAGCTGGCTTCTAGTACAGGATGCTTCAGTATTCTTCCCCTCTTCCTCCTCAGATTCTAAAGCAGTCCCTGCTGTTGTTCCTCTTGAGCAGTCAGTATGAGATTATTTTAGTTACACAGAGTATATTATACATTTGTGGCATACATGCTTGTACATCCCTTTGAATGTGCTCTGAATAGTTGAATTCTGCTTTTCTCCGTTGTTATTTCACTTGTGAGAATTAACGTTCTGGTCAAGCAGCATTAATGAGACATAAGCAAGGTAAACCTTGGTAGAAGAGTAAAAACAAACCTGAAGAATTGTTTTGGTTTTTATTTCAACACAAGTATTCTGTATCAGATTACAACTCTGAGTATGCTCTGCTAGAAGAGGGGTTTTTATCTACTATAAGGGAAGTACAAAAGAGAGACTACAAAGCATTAAAGTACTCAGGTTCATCATCTCTTATACCTGCAGGAAAACTTGCTTCAAAATCTTAACGTAAAAAGTTTTCCATGTACAATGAGATGGAGGCCTGTTGGTGTTTCCTACTGCAGTACTTTTCTAGTTCTGTTTATCTTCTTTACGTAATTTTGTCTCTGGGGTAATTTAGAATGTAGAATTCTGATGAAATCTTTCGATTTGGAATACAGACTGAGTAAATGCATCTTTGCTTTTCTTGCATGTAAAAACCTTGCTAGACTTATAAAGAACTTTGCCACTTGTTCAGTTCATAGCCTGTACCCCTCTGTGCAGGTATCTGGTGTTTTCTGATGTTAAGAAGACTGTCAAGTTGACAAACTACTGTTAATTTGGGTTGGTTTAGCGTAGAAGAAAGAAAATCAGTTGCTGTAAATTATTTTATTAAGCCAAGAGCCTAATAAATTTATTTTGTCTTTACAGACTATTGGGAATATTCTGGAAATGCGCCAGGATTGGTAATTTTTTTTCTTTGAAATCTTTAAGACCAGTGCTTTTTCTAGAGAATGCATTATTTATTGGGATGATGTTTCTGTGTAGCAATGAAACCCATACTCATAAATCATCTTAAAAAATGCAGGTTTTACCTCCATGAAACATGATGAAGGGCTGGGGGGGTGGGGCATAACTATCTTTCTTAGCATCATGGAAGTCTGCATTTTCTAATGTCAATTCATATATGTGTTGTTATATTTGCAAAAATCTTTTGCACTTTTTACTACATGAAATAACTAAGGGCATACTTATTAACATACAAAGAAATCATGATTCCTTACAAACTGCTGTCTTTGAAATTCTGATGGACTACTGACAAAAAACAAATATTTACCTTATAGTAATAAAACAACATGGAATTCATAATGCAGTAAGGTTCTGTTTAATCACAGATGTCTTTTTTCTCTCCTTTCTTTTGCTAGCTTCTGTGCACTTAGGAATTATGCAAAGCTGTCGCTGTCAAGTGGCATCTCTGTGCAAGCTGAACAGCTCTATCTGATTTTAGACATTTTCCTATAACATTGATATTTATATTTATTTTAATCCTTAGTCTGAATTTATTTTGAGAAAGAAATGGGAATGTGCAAGAGAAGTTCAGTCTTAGCATTAAGGTATATCCAAGATTTTTAAAAAATTACAAATCCATCGTCAGAACGGTGTTCTTGAAATTGCATTGTTAATGCAGAACATTGAACTTGTAATTCTAGATCTTCCTACTTGTCACTGAACCTAAAGGAAAAATATATGGTTCCCTTTTCTGCATTCTCAGGCTTTGAAAGGGACATGACATACATTTTCCAGTATGTCAGAAAGCACTGATGCAAAAAACAGGTTTTTGTGAAGACCTGTTGTTAAAATGATTACAGATATTGTCCTATTTAGATAATAGACATAGCAGAAGCAGTTTTAATATTGAAGGATATGGAAGTTTAGTAATTGAAGGATACTGGCAAGGTGGCAGCTGTCAGAAATTAATTTTGAGCTATACCAGCAAAAACAAATATAAAAATACAGCTGCATTAAGGTTTGTTCAAGGTTGAAAAGAACACCTTGCCTTACCATCGTCTTTTTAGTTAATTGAAGTGCAAGCATATTTTTTCTATTAGCTATGCACAGCAGTTTAAAAACTATTTAAAAGAATGCACAAGAGGTTTTATGAGGTCCCTGTCAACTTGATAAAGTTAAGAACTGCAGTTCATGTGGAATATAGTCCTGCTTGCCCATCATGTAGTAACATTAACATGTTTGCATTTGCTGCATCCAAGGTAATGCATGCACTCTTGTTCTCCCTACTGAACTGCTTCCTTTTCTCTTTGTCATGTAAAGCACCAATTTCTTTTCAAGTTACATCTAGAGTTGTCCAATCTGACTTTCTTTTAGACTGACAGATGAGAAGGTAGCATCTTAACATTCCTTCTGTACGTTTCCTTACATAACTACCATATCCTCAATATGGGAAATGGGCTTTCAAGATGATTCCTATCATTCTGTTTGTATTAATCACAAAGGCATGTAGAAAGTGTAGGCTTTTAAAAATGAAAATGCCTGCTGGCTTCCTTTACGTTTAATTTGCCCAGTATGTTTAAACAACCTTTTCACATGTGCATAAGATTTTAATAATCAGCAAGTGGTTACATATTTACAAAGTTGTGCAAAATGATGTTTAATCCTGCCACATGGTGACTTCTCTTTTAAGAAAATTAAGAGCAGAGAAGTATAACCCATATGAAAATTGTAATACTTTAAACTGTAGGAGGTGGACTTCCTCAAAAATTTATTTTAAACAGATGTGAAACTGCAGACATTAATTCATTCAGTTATTTGAAGTTTAATTAAATATATGCCAGATCATGACAACATCTTGTAATGTCACTGTGGCAGGCACTCCTGCTTATGGGAGGTGTCACTACAAGTATTTTATTTTTCTTTTGCCATGGAAAGTTTGTTCCTCCTGTGTTTGAAGGTCCTGCTGGTAAAAGAGACTTTTTTTTTTTTTCCTGACAATTACACCTTAATGCTAGACTTGAGAACCTTGGCAGGTTTTTTTAATGTTTCTCTGAAAACCGCATTTCAGAAAGGATGGTTTATAGTAAAACAAAAGACCTCGCACAGCAAAAGGAAATTGAACTTTATTTAAAGCAAACAGCTCCACTGTCTTAATGCTTCCGAATGTGTAAAAACAGGAATATTCTCACTTTAAAGAGTCAATGCTGTGTTAACACTTCCTGACAGTTTTGTAGGCTGGAAGTACCATCCAGTGTAGGGGTATCTCTGCTCTCCAGAGAGAAGTCGGTGGATTCATGAAGAATAATGCTTAAGTAGAAGAGTAAAAGACTATTTTTATCACTAACCTGAAAATCTGTGGACCAGACCCTCTCCGCATGCTAACAATGTTATGTCTCTCTAGCAAAGAAACAAGACAGGCATCTGGCCATGTCTGGGCCTCTGTGAGCTCCCCAACCGGTTAGCTGGCTCCTACATGATACCATGCATAGAAGATGCACGCTGCATATAGCAGCTGTCATGGCCAGACAGCATCGAGGTACACCTCTTTGCAGCTGACACAGAACAGCTTTTGAGCAGCGATAGCCCTTAGCCAGAACTGGGAACAGAGCCAGTAAAAGATTTGGTGTCTTGTTCGGCTTTCCAATGCCTGCGTCCTGACTCTCTTTGGCACTAAGAGATGGCAGCAATATATTTTTTTTTTTTTTTTTTTTTTTTTAATGTTTTCCTGGAAACTGCATCTCAGAAAAGATGGTTTATAGTAAGGTAGAAGTCCTTGCATTGAACTTTGCTTAAAGCAAACAGCTCCAGCTCTGTCTTTATGTAGCAATATACGCTATCCTACGTTCTTAATTTTCCCACTCCCATGTGTGTTCTTCCTCAATACACAGCTATAGTTGTAATAGCATTTCTCCAGCTAGAAATGTTGAATATTAATTTGCACGTGCAAAGGGATAATTACCGTGTTGGGCTAGGAGCAAGCTAGGTCTGTTTAGTCACGCCTGAATTTTTGTTTGGTTTGGTTTTTTTCCCCCTCTCAGGTGAACGGAAGAGCCCCTACGTGGCTGTGTGCTGTGTCGTGATGGCCTTCAGCATTCTGTTTGTACAGTAGCAGCTGGAGCGTGTCCCCTACGCCCCACTACCAAACAGCAGAGCATGGAAGACCTTCTGGCAGGAAAAGATGGGAAGGTGTCATCAAGTCTCATCTCGCACATTGGATAGCCTGTCTCTTAGTGCACATCCCCACTCCCACCCCCCCACAAACAGACGGTCATATACAGTATTAGTGATCGTAATGTAACCCAACTCCAGGTGACATGTACTTACTAATGTCAAGTCAGTAGTGACACTCCTGATGTACTGAGTTTCACAGGAGCTTTTTTTACACTGTGCAGTTGAAAAGTCTTTTAAGTTTTTGTTTTATAGACCTGTTTAATGAAACTTTAAAATGGTAAATCTAGCAATAAGACCACTCTCACAAGAATAAAGAACATTGTGACTCTAGGATATGTTTACAAAAGTATTTTCAGTTCTTTACTCTCTGAACAATTCCTGTCATTTTGTGATAGCTATACTTGCATACTAAAAATATGACCTCTGGCCTAAGTTACATTCAGCTTTTGTTTTCTAAGCTTGCAGTTCCTCGAGTGATCTATCAATATTTTTATTGTTAAGATAAGATATGGATGAAGGCAGGGACCATAACTGTAGTGGTATCTGACTAGCTGCTGAGAAGGCACAAATGTGGGCTTTGAGGACCTGGACTGCTCAGTGTAAAATACCATATGTATCCATTTTTAGAGATCTAGGTCTTAGGTAAATTGTTCCCCAACTTTTTTCAATATTGTGAGAGAAGGATTCCAAAGGCTGTGCCACTGCTATTTCATGTGATACAAGGTTGCTAAATCAGCTAAGTGAACAGTTAGCTTCTTAGGAGTCTGCAGATAGGGAAGTTGCATGTCCCAATATTCTAAAGGTTGAGGAAAACTAAATTAGATTGCAGTCACTGTTAATAAATATTAGATTATCTTTAGTAATACTTTCCATTAGCATTTATTTTATAATTTTGCAAATTTTCAGTAATCTAGTAACTTATTTTAATAATACTTGACAGGTGTGTTTATGCTAGACAACTGTATGACTTCATATTTACTGCATTTGAGAGTTGTCTGTCAGCACTATTTTTTGGTGTTCTGAAAAGGTATGTCATCAGAATGAGCTAAGCTGGCAATAAACACACACTGAGAGGTATGTAACTGTTGTCATTCTTGTTTGAAAAACTTGTTTCATAGATCCAGATTACCCTGCATTTAGAAAGAAAGTGATTATTAGTTACTACCTTTGTGTTATCTCACATATACTTGCATATCTAAATCACAATCAGAAGTACTCCTCCAAAACTCTTTTATAATCTGGAGCCAGGAAAAACAGATTTCTCCAGGCCAAATAAATACCCCTGGTGGTAAACCAGACAGGTTCAGAGGAATACAGAGCTGTATGATGATGACCATACCATGCACACACAGAAGCCTTAAACTGTGCAGGAGATCTGGGGAGAGGCAAAATCTCTTTCTGCAACTTTAAATGTGGATACTGCTCCAAACATAGCATCAAAGCAACTCATTTCTGGATTTCAAAGGTGCCATTCCTAGACTGGGGGAAGGGAAATTCCTACAAAGTCTTGGGTTTTGACTGTCAGGTGTGTACATGTTCAAAATATGCAAAGAATCATCTGCTAACTTTTTATATTAAGCAATTATATTCTCATTTTAATATTTATATTTATAGGACTTTTAATATTAATAGGACTTTATTATAAATGATGGTGTTTGTGTGATATTGACACATTTCCAATTCATCCACAGCTGTTCTGTTTACCAGGTTAATTCTTAATAATCTCTTACATTTAGCTGTGACTAGGAATACCAGTGAAACAACCCAAGGAAATTTTTCATTCAGAGAATCCACAAAGTATTGACATGAAGGCATTATATTGCAAAAGCCTTTCCTGTTCACAGCATTTTATCATTGAAGAAGGTCAAACACATCTCTTCCTGTTTGTCATTTGTTGTTTGAACTTTAAAATTATTTCTTATACGGCAGTTCTTTGCTTTGTCCTAAAATGCAGGTCATTGATGGATACTTGAAGTTTGGGATTTTTTTATTTTCTACTTTATATGACATTTACAGGATATTCGTGGCATACTGGCTGCATGGTTGCTCAACAGTGCTACTTCAGCAATAAAGTAAATAGCACATTTCTCAGCAGCTGCTGGCAGTACGTCAGTTCAGCAGCACTAGGTTGTATGCAAGCATTAGAAATGATTGTAGGCAGAGATAAGTGTCATCTATGGTGGGACTGCTCAGCACTTGCCTCTAGTATGTGAAAAAAGGATCTTTAAACTCTGACAAACTTCAGTTATTTTGAAATGACTGGTTTAGGCAGGTGTTTGCCTCAGGGTGAGTTCTTTGTTTTTCAAAATTTTGGCTTTGAAGAGATTGATACCTCATCTCTTTTACTAAGATATGAAGAGAATACTGTTTTCCCATGTTAGAATCTTAAAGCCATTTTGTTTTCTTTTTCTCATGCAAAAGAGCCATGAGAAATCAAGAATACCTTGACATTTGACCGAGGTATAAATGCTGTGAGGAGGAAAGGAAGAGTATGACTTTGGGCACACACATGTGGTAAAACTTTACCACAAGTCATCCTTAAACTCTCAGCTTGAACTGTGTCATTTTCAAAGAGCAATAAAAGTTCCAATAGAGCTCTATCAGAAGAAGTGTCAGGGAAAATAGTCTTTTCTTGCACTCAGTCTTTGCTCTGAGTCCCAGACTGAGCAGAGAAGTGAAATGCTTACTACCAAATGATTTAGGTGCTAAAGTAGCCTAAAATGGCAGATACACAATTGTAGGATTTGACATAAGTTGACAGAGTAGGTAAGGGCTATCACAGGTGGCTGAGGAGGCAGCAGCAGGAATTTCTCGCTGAAATACAGGAGCTTATAACCACAGCAAGCCTGTACACCTTATCCTATGTAGTGGTGCTGCACAGAGAGTGAATGGAATAGTGATTAAATATGACTTATGCTATAATTGTGCCTGCTGTTATAGAAAAGTACTTCCATGTTGGGACTTCATCCTTTTATCTAAACATCATGGATGGTGGGTCTAACATCTGGCAAGCTTCCCCATCTGTACTTATTGCACACATTGCATGAAAGGTGAGGGTGGTGTAGGCTGTGGTTTTAAGTGCAGATCAGAGGAGGTTCCCATCTGTTTTTCTCTACCAAGGAGAGAACAATGAGAATGCAGGATTATAGAATAGCATTTTCCAGTACAGCAGCGTACCTTGGATCAAGATTATGCAACTTGAAAAATATCAAGTGTTCTCCCTTCTAAGAGTAGCACTAGCAGAAGGAACATGTACAGACCCTATGTCTGGTGTTCGGCACAGGACAGATGCACTGTGCAGCATTTTATGTTTGTGATTGGAACTCATAGAGACATACCTGAGCCATCTTGTGAATTGACAAAAGGTATACCAAGCTAAAATTAGCTAAAAATGGCATAAATTTGCAATCTTGGAACAAAATGTGGCAATCTTAATTGCTGCATGGAAATTCAAATTCACTGCTTAACAATGCAACTAATAATAAATTAATGCAGTAAAACCTGGAACATGATGTGTTTTTCTTTGAATACACAGAATATTTTATACCCATGCATGTACTTGCTATGGATTAATGTTATATTAACTTTCCTCCACATCTGCACTCTACATGACCTCAAATTCAAAGCAGGGATTTAGGAAGACTAAACTGAAAAGCAGTACTAGCCATATTGGGAAATGAGTAAGGCATGAGTAAGAGATGGGATCAGCGTAAAGGTCTGATGTTCTGGAGAGAGTGATAAGCAAATGGGCAGACATAGCTAATGGAGGAGGAAACAAAAAGTGGAGTCCAAGGATGACTCGAAGATTTCATGTTCTTGGAACAATGTTATTGTTTTATGAATGCCCTTTCTACCTCGTTAACCACAGCCAGTGAGCAGTGGAAATACACTGTCATCAAGAGGTGAAGTTGCAGTGTGGTAGAGGAAATGATTACTCGTTATTATTACTCTGTGCAGTTAAAGCCACCCTTTCCATCCTTCCCAGTGTCTCCCCAATAAATCAGTAAGGATGACGGAGGCAAAATGTCTCCAGTTCTATCTCAATTGACATCAGTGGGAGAGCCCACCATCTAATGCTTAGGAAGGCTCGCCACAATCTAGTGATTCCTTCCCCCCTTCTCCCTTTCATGCCATAACTACTCTCTGGAGAAAAAACGAAAAGAAAACCAACATCTTCCTAATAAATTAAAATGCTAACTTTGGTAAAAACCACCAGAAGCCAGGAAAGTGTGATCTAAACCTACTTCTCATACTTATGCAGCAACTTCACATCATCTAGTCAAAACATTCACAGTTAAGGAAGGTTTTCCAGCCTGGCTTTTTTCCTGCCTTTTCTTTTGTTTTATTTGAACATTGTTAGTCATTCTAGGCACAGTTAACGAGTGCTTTCAACATACATTACAAGGCCCATATAGGTTCCACATATATTTGATGGCATTTGGCTAGCTAGAAAAGTAGTTTTCCTTAAGCTCATGTAATGCAATGTAATCAGCATGCCTGGGATGGAAGATGCATCTACACATTGAAAAAAAGGTTTTGAACATGTGGCCTGAATTGTTTGCTTGACTAAAGTTCTTGCATTTCATAAATAATACCTTTTTTCGTGATGACCTGAGGTCATAAGGCAAAAATGCGTGGAGAAATACAGTCATTCTGCAAGGCCTGCTGACAGCTGGAAAAAAACACATGCTTTTGGACAGGGAGGATCTTCTTCACGTCCAAAATGACAAATGTCACACAAAGAACTAACCTGTACTCAGCTTTCAGTTTGTCAACTCTGTTTCAAACTTGAAGGGTTCCTGCGCCCAAAGGCACATCTATGTTTTTCAGTCAAATCAATATCTGACAAGATAGAATATATCTCCAGACAACTTTTGCCTAAATTTCGTGACCTCTTCATTGGCTAATAGACCACAGGTAGTCCTCAGTAAGTAACTTCTCACTTCAAGCTGCACCCTTCTGTTTGCCTGTTTAACAGTTGGAGCCCACGCTCCTCGGATGAAACATCAGTCAGACTGAGTCTTCACTCAGGCTTCAGAGACTTCCGAAATATAATAGCCTTTGGCACTGCAGCTCACGCATTGCTTCCTACTGCACAAGAACCAGTAGCTGTAGGAAGATTGTCAAATGCTTCGTTAATCTAAATCAGAAAGGCCTTCCGAAAGGAATATGTTACTAACTCATGTAATCCCCACTGGTGTGGGAGTGAAACACCAACATTTTCTCGAGGATCTGGGTATAAACATTTCCAGTCACGCAACTACTCCTGCCAGCTCCTGGTAAGTCAGTAGAGAAGATAATTACTTAATGGGCATCTCTGTCAAATGCAGAACTTTCTACAAGAGCATCTCATCACATCACATCATTTCCGTTACTTGAAAGGGCTCTTTGGAAGCTGTACCACGAGAAAAGCGGTTTTCCCTCCAGCTCAGCTAAGTGAGTGGGAAGCAGCATCTACCTCCAGCACAACCATAAGCATATCCAGCTGTGATGTCATTTCAGTAAATTGCCGTATTTGTGTAGACCGGTTCAGTTGTACCAACTCACCAATTTGTTGTAGGCCTTATTAAACTATGGCATGCCACTGATAATATTTTTCAACACAGTGTAAGCACATATAATCCAAACACATTGCACCAGGCTCTTTGATGTCCTCTGCATCATCTATTTACATCATACATAAGCTAGTCAGAGGAGCCTATCACAGCACTTGTACCACATGACAGCATTTACTTTTGGCAAACTCAGTGATTAAAATACTGTATTTTCCCCTAAAGGAAGACAAGGAGGATTTAAAAGGGTAAAATTATATATGGTTTCATTTATTCCACAAAAAAGACTTGTTTTAAAACACAAAAGACTTGTTCTTTTAAAGCAAAGTCAAGTCAGGTCAAAATATAAAAGTACCCTTTTCTATTCTAAAGTCTTCACAGCTGGTCATTCCCACATGCAAAAACTTAAATAACCTTTCAGGGCTGTAGTAGGGCTAATGAAAAGTCCAACAAAATGATAGATGTATTTAGACATAAATGTCACACCCAGTGGAATTAAAAGGAAATAAATAGTAATTCAACAGCATTGGCAAGCTGCTTTTTTTGACTATGTAGCACCACCAGCATATTTTACATGTGTATCACAGTCATGAATAAGCCAGACCAGACACACATTCACAAACTGGTTTTGATTTCCTATTAAGCTACATGCTTATTTTCTTTCCCCCACCCTTTTCAGCTAATAAAGGAAGCCAAGGGAACACACTGATCTTCGTCTCTTTGGAACTAATGTTATCTCTGAATTCTCATGATTGATTCTCACAGACTGGTAAAACGTCAGGAGAGAGAAAAAAAAAATCCCTTCCTAATGCTAAACATTCTTGACATTTGAATTGTTTGTTATTTACTACAGACATAAAATCCCAATACCAAAGATGGAACTTAGAATTATCACCATCACTAGCACTGTGCCTGGGGCTAGAGGGCTTGAATGGGGTTCCTCATTGAAGAGAAGTTTATGAGCAATGCAATAGTCAGCGTATTCTTCCCCACGCCGCTTCCCTGCGCAGAACGTGCATCTGCCTGCCAAGGAACAAGTTTTGACATCAATCTGGTAGTTTAATGATACCCCTCCTTAAGAGACCAGAGGCATGGAAAAGATTTTTGTCTGGATTCATGGTGACTTCTGGAAGTAATAAGAATTTTCTCCTCTTCTCACAAGGAAGAACAAATCCTTTGAAATGCAGCAACTTCAGATCATAGGCTGATCTGTTGGTTGGACCACACCACCATCTTCATATCCCTCCTGCCCAGATTTTCACTTTTGCTTTTACAGCTGTTCAAATTCTTTCCTTCCCCACTGACACACAGAAGGCTCTTCCTCCTTGCTTTGTCCAGTAACACACACAGTAACACTGGGTTTGAAAGCGAACTTCCCCTAAACCACTCTCTTCTCTTGTGTGCAGGTCTTTATGCACGTAACGTGGGGAACATTGGTCTGTAAGACAGCATCCTGTTCTTCATTTCAAATCCACCCATAAATAACTATCTTTGAAACTCCACCTCTAGAGCAGCAGTTCACCAACTCGTAATGACTTGGCAGCACCTAGAAGCTTTGTTAACCAGGGTATGTAGCATGGTGTTAAATATGATGCAAAAATCTCTGTACAAAACTTAAGGCACAGTTCTTCTGTGCCCTTTGGCACTGGAAGCTCCAGTCTTGTGTCTAAATTCCCCCTTCCCCCGCTCCCAAAAAGAAAGGACAAGCCAACTGGTAAGCCACAAAACCTTGGGGAAACCTAAACACAGAGATATTTACCCAGGCACACCTAAGCTTCTCAGTCCAGCTCTGCCAAGGACAAGGGCCTTCCCTCTGAGAGGAGAAATACAGCATCTAATTAAAAATGGAGGAAGACCCAACTGGTTAAGCTCTCTTCATTGTTTCTTGCCATTTATCATCTATTTTCCACTCCTGTTTTTATCTGTTAGATTTTAAGACTGCCACACTAGTGCAGCCTCTTCCTAGCACAATACACTGCAACTGTGGAGAGCAAGGCACTTCATGCTTTTCCCTGTTTTTCCCTTTTGTACATTTGTGGTGATGATCTTGCTGGCTTGCAAACTTGATGGAATGATTCAATATGTGCTCACAAGAATCAGAACAGTATAGGCTATTCCCTAAATTCATTCAGACAACTCATCTCACATTTGGAAAATATGTTTTAAAGGAAAAACAGGTCACAAACCACAAAAGTACTCCCTATGACAAGTTTATTATATTTATTTAGTATGCCTTGGTGAGGGGCTCTGAATTGTGCATACACAAACAGACCTCATCACTCCTTGTCATAATAAAGTACAATATAATACACAGACAAGTGATCCAGTGCCATGACCTGAGCACAGGAATGGAAGCTTGGTCTTCTTCACTTCCATTACTGAATAATTCACTATTTTTGTGGAGTCATTTATCAACTCCTTGCTGAGCCAGCAGATTGTGTCCTAACAAGCCTAAAACCACCACCTGCCCTTTATCAGTCTCAGGGTTCAGACTCCAGATGGAGAAGTAGGAAAACAAAGAGACTTTTAAGACCAGTTTTAGCACCATTATAAGCAATATGTGACCATACAGTGTATATGTCTACTGTGGTCCATGTCTTGCAAAAGTTGACCAAGCTATTTGTTTGGTTATGCTCCAGACCTCCCTAACTTTAACATTTTTCCCCACAACTCTTCCCCAGGCAGAAGGTCTGTGCTCAATTAGGGGCTGACAAACTCATTTCAAAACCACCCCATCGATTCAAGATGCACAGTGCAAAATGCATAGTGAGAAGGAGCAGGGATAGAGAAAAACAAAATACCCAGGGAAAATCAACATGAGAAGATGTGAGAGCAAGCAGGAAAAAACAAGTGGCATGGACCCGAAGGATTTAATCATTTACTTTGGACTTACCCGGCTTCAGGGTGAGCGCTGCAGGGTGCCTCCCCACAGGCTCTGCATTGGCCAAAGGGTGGGAGCAGTCCCCAGCGAGAAGGTGAGCACCCAAGGCTGAGGAAAATTAAGAACCTATGTCCCCTTTCTGGGTAAACACTCAAAGCAGTCGGTTAGTGTGCCAACAGCATTTCTGAGCAAAAGTGATCAGCAGATAAGACTTCTCCAACCAGAGCTCAGTACCTCATTCTCCAAACCACGGGAGAGCCACGTTGGGCTGACTTCAGCCCTCAGGGGATGTTATGCCCCAAACCCCAGGTCCCAAGCCTTCCCAGTTTCTTTTGTACATTTAGACATATTCCTTTCACCTAAGCCCTGCATTGCAAGGACAGTAAACTTGAGATTACTCAGAAAGAGATTTTATGTCAGTCACATGCGCTAGTTTTGAATACTCGGTTTGTGTGATCTGGGAGACAATATTTCAGAATACTTTCAGCACTGTGTACATTTCATATGTTTAAAGCACAGCTCCCATTGTTTATAGCTATACCCGAAGTCAACTAACACTGTCAAAAAATAATGAGTGTTGGAAAGTAATAGTAGCAAACACGTGAGGAAAAATGAGCTTAGGTCACCTAATGCTACCCAGCACAGAAAGAAAATTCAGTTCCATGTTTTTCCTATAGCTGCGGTAAGCATCAAGCTATCTATCTTCTCTTAGCCCATAACACATTTATTATACATCTTCCAACCTCCTCAGTGAAAGCAGCAAGGTCCCATCCCTCCCTGTTTAAGCTGAATTCACCCTTGGAACAGTTTCACTCCTAACACTGAAAGAGGCGCAGGACCCTGAGAAAATTCCTGTGTCGACACCATGTGCCTGAGACGGGTAGGAGCACATCGTTTGGTCTGCCAGTACTGGTGAGGCCGCCTGAGGCCCAGGAGTTGGACAAGGTTAAGTGGAATCTGCTTAGACAGTATATTGAACCGGCAAAGATATACAATAGCAAGCTCCAAAGCTTAACAGCAGTAGTGTTTGGACTTTCCTTTTATGCCTCTAAATCCAGTTCTAGAAGCTGCATTACAGCATTTGATCCTTGGAAGTGACTGAACAATTTCTATTGCCCTTTCTCCTAATACAGTATTTAAACAGATTCTGGATTTTTTTTTTTATTTTTTTTTTTAAACAGACAATGTCAAGCATTTTGAAGATAGAATAATTCAGTCTAAAAATATTCCTTATTATAGCATACCATTCTGTTGATGAGGAAACTGGCATAGAGACAATTAGAGACCTCATCAAAGGAAATCAGTTGAATTTTCAACAGATGGATATGCTGTTAAGCAATTCCACAGCCCCATTAGAAATATTAAGGCATCTTCAAATGAACCTTTTAGGAGTCAGCAAAAAAACTCTTCATCAAGTTATGCATGATCTTACTTTATTATAGGAGGCTGTCCGCAATGATCTCCTGAGCTCTTTTCCAGCACTGAATTCATACAGTTAAACACAAGACCATGCCTGCTCTTTTGTTGCAAACTCATCGGTTTCTCTACACTTGATGCATTTTCTTTTCATCATTCTGATGGCACAAAGAAAACAAAATGGCGCCGAAAAGAAAACCTAGTCCCCCAAATCCCCAGCTTGCAAATTCTAGATCATCCATTTCCCCCATTATCAGCCTGCTAGGATCAAGGAGTGCGCCGAGCAGAGAGGGTGACAAGGATGTGATCCAAACAGAGAGCACTCTGGTGTGGCTTCTGGTGCAGTCTGGCACTAGGCTACTTCTTTAGCCAGCAGATAGCAGCCCTTATGTGGCTTTAATTTATTGTCAACACCTGCTAGTCTCACCCTGGAGTGGGAACGGGGGAACTTGTAAGGCTACTGTACTTCAAGCCCCAGCATCCCCTTCACCTGTGTACTCTCAGGCCTGGAGTGGAGCAATTCAGCTACCCACTAATCGAGCTTCAGACCTTTTTCAGAGGAAGGCATGGACCTTTTCTCATTCCACCATGTCAGAACACCCATTAGTTTTACAGGGAGTAACATTCAGCATTAAGGACACAAAAAAAGAGCTAGCAGCTCAGGACAGGGAAGGAGCACCTTATCCACCTCCAATTCTAGGAGAACCAAGACTATTGACAGACCATTAGTTAGCACTAAGTAAGGTGAAGAACATTCACTAAATTGTATTTATATAGAGAGAGGTATATTTGCTGAAGGAGTGGGAACTACTCAGAGGTCTTCTAGCCAAGTACTAGCTGATTTAAACTGTATTCCAGACCCTAGTCACTTAAACAATAATAACTCAAAGTAGGATGCCTTTAAAAAGATATTTTATCACTTTATCACAGATTATAAATATAATTGTCAGGTACTGTGCTATTCTGCAATGCTGGTGCTACAGAAGTTGGCCATTTCCACCTTCCAAGATGTTATTTCTCTATTGCACGTCCACCTGGAACAAACTCACTTGGGATGCCTAAATCAGCTTTACTTCCAAAAACTTCTATTCCAAGAGACTGTTGTTTTATTCCCTTGGAAAGCTTTCTTCTTAGAAATAAGACCCTTATTGACACTTTTTATCTCTGAAAAGGCATTAGTACTCCCTATTTCAAGATAAAATATTCTTGTTTTGGAGGGAAAAGAAAACTTTTCCATTCAATGTAAACATAAAGAATGATGCTTCTCATACACCATTCATGTCTACAAAATTTACAGTTCACAAATGTGTGTGATGTTACCAGATGATACTCATAGAGAATGACAATAAAAGTATGTCCAACTGGATACTATCCCTCTTCCAAAAGTGCAAACTAATCTTAGCGGTCCTTGTGATTTACAGCAATACTAATGGAAGTAGTTTAGCAACATGCTCTGGCAAGCAAGAGCATGTGAACTAGGGAGAGGGAGAAATATCCTACACTGGAGGAAAAATATGCATTTACTGAAGGGAGGAAGGAGCATGTAAGTATAAAACACACACAAGTAGAATTAAAACACTGTGGTCCCTGGTTTTTCCTCTGTGTTTCTGGATATCCATTACTGAGTATATAAATTAGATTCTCTTGTGCTGAGAGTTAATCTAACAACAGTTGATCTGGAATATCAATACCCAAACAGGACCAAAATGGTTTTAAGTCATATCTTGGGTCCCTTCTTCAACTGATACGCAACTGTTCCAACATAATTCATGCCAAAGGTGCGAATGTAGCTTCCTGAATCCACTTAGCCCCATTTCTGCTATTTTGTGATAACAGTGCTCTATTTTGTGACAGTAATGCTCCATTATGTTTATACTTGGAAGCCTCTCTTCTCACCCAGTTTCATTTTCATCTGCAACACTTAATTTTCCTCAGATGTTAGATTATCACCAATTTATTCCTGCAGGATAACTCACATAACACTATTTCTGCTAAGTCTAATAGAAATAGCATCTCATCTGAAATTGTCACACCTGCTAGGTTATTTGCCCAGTATTTTCCTCCCTTTCTGAGGGAAAACCAACAGCTATTGAAGCATACAAGATAGACATTCAATATTGTTGCTTTTCTAGCTGTAACACTGAAGAAAGAATACTGGGTTTGTTTTCTCAGGACTTGGTTTTCATTGACCATTGTTTCTTGCTCTTTTGTTTCCTGCTTGGTGGGCTCCTTTCCACAAGCAGCCTGGAAAAGAGAGTCAAGGAAAACTGTGAGGCCACAAGGGAAATCAAATGGCATAATTACAAATGACACAAACAGTAAATGAAAGTCTTTCCTTCCTCAGGCTCTTTACATATCTAAAGGCTATGGTGACTGAAATGCTAGGATTAATTAAATATAACACCAGTGAATTCTGCAGAAGTTAAGCAGATCTCTGGTTTTTTACCTTCTTAACTGTAAGAAAATTGAAGAGACTAGAAATAGAAGAATATTTCTCTTTCCTATTACATCTGGTTGGAAAAAAGTATGTTTCTCTAGGTAAGTATGAAAATGGAGGTGAAAGAGGAATTTTCCACTAAAAAAGACTTGATTGTGATGAGGGAAGAGGTAGGGAATAAATCAAACCAGAAAATGTTGCTGCCCACCTGCACAAATGTTATGGCTAATTGTCAAAATTCAATCAAGTAAGAGAACAAATACATGGCTGCTTGTGTCTAATCAGAGTCTGCAGTAGTTAGCAGGTGACAGAGTGACACTCATCTGGCTAAAACGACCATCTTCTCTTTCACTGTGGGTCACCTTGTGAACCATGACCCCTTCCTCGCCCGCGCACAGGACAGAAGAAATCCCTGGTGCTGTACAGCAGCAGTGATCAGGTAAGACAGCAAAACTTAAGAGGAAAGGCCACCGTCCCAGCCAAAAAAAATGGCGTTTCTGCTGCTCTTCGCTTTTAAACATCTTCTGGAGAAAGTACACGACTCTCTCTGGTTCTTCAGCCCCAGGCTCTTTGCAAATAGCAAGTTGGCGACCACATTGTGCTTAACTAGGACAAAAAGGCAGATCTGCTCTTCATACAAAAGTCAGACGGCCTTTGTTTACCAAATGTCCTTTTGTTACTAGAAGCTTTCAGCACTTGCACTGGGATAATGAAGGACATGCAAACTACACTGTAACCTTACCAATCTATTCTCATGAAGAGCTCAAAAGTCAAGTCCCCAGCTGTCTCTCAGAGAAATACATGCAAAGAAGGATATGAATTATCTTTTTAGAGATGCTGTAGAGGCGCCTAAATTCTCACATTTTTAAATGAAAACATCTGTTAACAATGTGGCAAAAGAACCAGATCTGCAGGCTGGTTTGTAATTCCAAGTGACCATGATAAGGCTATTTGAACAATGCCCAGCCTCATGGTTAGGTTTTAATTTTGTTGGGACCAGATGGTAGCTGTGCCGAATCACTGTTGCAAGATAAAACTAAAACAATTATGTCAAGGACCGTCTTATGTCATATCACGTTTACTTATAATAGACATTTATCTGGCAATCTGGGCATTAAAACAAACAATTTCAGTAATAAGAGTTCATACATATTTCCAAAGTACTTAGTTCTTAAACCATTAGGTCTTCATTGGTCAAAACCATATGCAAACTGCTCTTTGGATTAAACGTCATTGTAGACTATGAACCATATAAACCAGCACTCTTCACCAAACTACCATGAAGCCCAGCAAGAGCAGGACTCTACCCTTCAGTAGGATTTCTCAGCAGTGTAAAACTGGCATAACTCCTTCATAAATTATATAATTAGAAAATATTTTAAAACCTCAAACATTTCCACCAGAAATGCCAATGCTGCCAATAAACTTGAATAATGCTTCTTATCCAGATTAGTCACCTGCATGTTTCTCTGGGATATTAGAATAAGGCCAACTGCGCTTGTCATTGATGAAGATAGCGGTAAGACTTTGAAGCCTCGTAATTGGTGCTTGTTCTCCAAAATACTGTAGAGCACCCAGTCAAACACATACTTGCTATAGAAGGAATATAATTAACTTTCATGCTCCAAGCTTCTCTTCTTGGTTCAGGGAACAAGCTCCAAAGAGAGGACTCTGAAGCCTTGTTGCCCTCTTTCTCAGTGGTCAGTCCATGGCATAAGGAAATACTCTCCCAAGTGTACTAATACTGCATGTCTGCTGCTGACTGCTTATGAAAGGAAATTTTTCCAGCTGTGGATGCTACAGAGAAACATACTGCTTTTAAACTGAAGTTGCACCAGCATTATGTTTAGCACTACAAATTCAGAGTTTATTTCAGTATTATGACAATTTTGTGAGGAGAGTTGTTAGTATCACAGTCACATTTTCATGTGCCACAGCACTTGTGAAATTCCCAACCTGTATGGGTTGGGTATATGCTCACTCTGGATCATTTGACAAAAAATTTTTAGTAGATACTACTGTGTGCCAATGGCTCCAAAATTTTGGACCAACACAACCACTTTCAAACTTTTCCCCTGACCACTAACATAGCCCCGTGGAACTGATAAATGTTCACTTTTTTTCTGCTGAATATGGACCAGCTGCAAAACACTTACTATGGCTGCCTAGATTCAGTGATGTAGTCCTACAAGAGCCATCAATTGCATGTGATGCCCCATGTGCAGTAGGCTTTCACTTGTTTGCTCCATATGAAGCAAACGCTGAGTTCATTTAAAAATCTGAGCTTCTTCAGTGTTTTTCATCCATTCTGCTTGGTCTCTTTGTTATTCTTCTTCCCAAAAAATGTGTTTAAAGATTACTGTTGTTTTTGCAAATTCACTTGATTCAAGATTTTGGAAAATGCTAACTACATAAGACCAGCTAGAAAATACAGCTCAATATAACCTGCAGTAGACTTTATGAAGGTCTTCAGCAGTAGAGGTCATCATGGGTTAAATGTAAGGGGAGCAATTATTTGCCAACCAGAGACAACTACTACCAATTTATAAGCCTGGGGCATCCAAGCTATCTGTGCTGTGCTGGTGGATATGACACAGGATCTGTGCCTTTACAGAGCAACAGCCAGAAGAGATACTCAGACTTGCTGTGGCCAGGGCAAGATATGGACATTTGGGCAACAGAAACCACACAAGGTATCCGAAGCCAGGGCAGGTTCTGATGAAACACCATTTATGATTAGAGGTGACAAGAGCTAGACTTCTTCCTCTTTCCTGTGGAAAAAGTTGCATTTCTGAAGTGGATTTTGTTCCAAAGTAGAACAACATGCCATGTTGGGAAAAAAAAAAAAAAGAAAAAGATTAAAGATTAAAAAAATACTTCTTTTTTAAAACAGAATAACCTGAAACATTTTGAGCAGCTGAAGAGAAAGACCAGGCCAAAGACCTGGCAATCTTGAATGGAGAGTGGATAAGCATGGAGAAGTCTCACAAAGTCAACATTATAAGTGGGAAGGGGAATTTTAGTGGAAAGGTCACTTATGTGTTGGCAAGATAACAGGAAAAATAAGCCCACTGCAATTAAACCTTAGTTTCACTTTGATTAACCAAGACAGAGTGCCTTGATGACTAGCACATGATGAGAAACAAGGTCCAAGTCCTAAGCAGGACAGCAGCAGCAGCAGGAAGGCACAGCCTCATGTGCTGTATCTTGGTAGGTAATACAACCTAAGAGGACTTTAAAAAATATAAATATATGAAGAACTCCCAGAAACCTGTTACACATTTGAAAGTCATTTTTCATAAATGCTAGCGCCTGAAGTCTGGGGACTACAGGAAAATCAAGGTCAGACTTCTTACCCCAGCTACAATCTACAGACCTGCATTTCGGAAGGAAAGCAACAGGAATGAAAATGACAGCTAAAATGCCAGGTTTTCTTGAACAGCAAATCTGTATTTGAGCACAAACAAAGGTGCACTGATTTATGCTGCTGACTCTCTCCTGTAAGTACTGCTGACATAAAAGGCTCCCCACCTAAGAGTGCCTAACAGCCCCCTTCCTCCCTGCAGCACAAGACGGGCAGGAAATTCCAGATACCCGAGAAGTTGAAGTCCTGAAATGAAAGCTACAATTCAGAACAAGCTGTGCAATGAAACAGTGCTAAAGTTTAGTGTCTAAGCAATAACTGCATCATAAAATCTTTCAGATTTACTTTAGTGGGACTTTGACATAGGGCAACCAAAGTTCACACCTGGGTTTCTGACATATTATGTTAAATCTAAAAGTATCAATATTTTTTATGTGAAACCATAGGTTTGATTCTGATTTCATATCTGTTGTACCATAAATCTAGCAGAGGCATTTCTGATGCAGGGAGATACAGTAAGATTGGGATCACACTGTATTGGAAGAAAATTCCATCATACCTCATAGGGTTTTTTTCTTTTTTTAAAACGAAACTTGCACAAGATAAGATGGATGTTGTAATGATTTATGAACATCCACACAGCAAAGACTGGAAAGAAAACCCTTGTATAACAAACCTGCAGATAATCTTGAACCCTAGAATTTCAGACTGTTCTATTGCCAGTATTTCCCTGGCCATTTTTCATAATATTAGCTTATTTTGTCAATTCTTTTCCTACAGTAAATCTTATTTCAAATGATATGCAGGGAAAAACATTCTGGAGAGTAAATCACTATAACAAGCTTCAGGAAATGAAGCTTCAGGGTGGGTCTGTCAATGAACTGCTGCCTGGGGAGAAGTCTGAGGAGTTGTTTTTAGCCCCATGCAAGTTAAAGTGGAAAATTGCATGATGCCACTGTTACGACATATGGCCAGAGATATATGTAACCTAAAATCTTTCAGATTTATTTTGTGGAGGAGTTTTCCCAAAAGAATGTAAGTTCATGCCAATGATAATGTCAGATGACAAAGGTATCAGTCTCATATACCAACACTGAAAATCCATTTACAGTGCAGATTAACCCTTATTCATATGCTCAGCTTCACTGTTGCTCTTAACTAGTAGGACAGCTACATGTACCCACTCTTTTTTATTCATCTTCTCTAGTTTGTCAGCCCCTTCAGCTTTAAAATCACAAAAGATAGTTTGTGGGTTTTTCCATGCACTTACTAAAATTGCAACCCATCTCTACTTTCTTGCTGCCTCTATCTATCCATCTTATTAGAGTATTCCCCAAGCTGCTTTGAAAATAAAGTGGTAAAGATGTACAGAGTAATGAATCAAATGTAAACAAAGGTACCTATAGTCTGAAGCTGCCTTATGACATTCTTAGGCTATTTATTATGAAGCATATTATTTTCCTGGTAAAAAAACAGATGTCCCCTTTATCTAAAAGACAATTTGGAAGCAGAGCCAGGTACTAGACTTTAATCACCATTTCTACAGTCTCCTTTCAATAAAGGCTTTTAGTATGTGCACAATAATCCTGTAAGTCTGTGAATAAATTAATTTTTAATATATTTGTAGACAATGTAAGATGGAAAAAAATATTTTGAAAAACTTATGTATAGAATATTTAAATTGGCTGGCCTAAATTATTACAGTCTAATGTCAAATGTTAACGGCATAAGCTAAGACAGAGAAGTTCTTGGTTTTCTCAGCAATGACACAGCTTTCTCAGTCATGTATTGAGCCATTGTTAATTAATTATAAGTTGTTAGTGGAAACAATTAGCACCAAACTCCTTATTGAATGTTTTCCAAGCAATAGATAACATTTTTTTTAACATCCGGTCAGAGAAGGGCACCTCAGCAACATGCATTATTATCGTGCCCATCTTGTCGACTGGACTATCATGAGATGGGTTTAAGAAAAGCCCATGTTAGATCTAAGTCAAGATCTAACCTTTTTCTAGGCAAGATCTAATATATACTTTTCAGTAAAACTGTCAAGGGTGAAAATTGGTAACATATGATGATTTGCTCCATTAATTCAGGCACCCAGGAACTCATTCTAGCACAGATAATTGCATTACTTTTTTTCACATAAAAATGTGAATCAAATTTAGATTTCTTAAAATGGCTAATATTAAATCATACTGTGCCATGATTTACCTTATTACTATGAACAAATTTAAACAGGATTTAAAACATAACATTCCAATATTCCAAACATAACATAATAGCAAACCAAAATGCCTTCTTTAAAGGCAAAAGTGCTTTTCTAGTTTCCAGAAAAAGTCTTAAAGAATATTTAGCTGAGATTTTATTTGGACAGTCAAAAGCTCTTTGACAGGACCTATCCCAAGAAGCTACTGATAAAACCCCTGTGGGCACAAGGTGAAAGTCGTAGTACAGCCGTAGGTCAGGACCTGCCTGCGAGATGGAGAAACACAAGTGTCCGCGGCCGCAAGTGGTAAGATTAACAGCGCAGTTCCTAGGACCCTTGTGCTAGAAGAATCAGGCAGAAGATAAAATACAATGGTTTACCTTAGTTAGGGCCCAAATGCATGTGCAGTAAAAGTCATTTTGGGAGGCATTAGCTGAACTACTCATAAACCTCACCAGCAAGTTTCAAGATACAGGTCAGAGATCAATTCGCTCCAGATATTCCTTGTCCCACATAGGAAGTACATCCACATCACTAGTCCTTCCTTACTCCTGAGCTCTTAATAAAGTACCGAACCCTGTAAGTGAACATTAGCATACACATGATGTACAAGAGTGAAAGGTTACATTTTGGCAGTCATTTTCATGGTACATTTGGGTTACCCCAAGCAGCTCTAACTTGATTCTCACCCAGCAATAGAAGGTATTTACATTTTCCTTTGTCAGTCTAGATAACTTGCTCTTCTGGGCCAGCTATTTTTCCTGTTCTTGGCTTCAGCTCTCTCCTTAGTGAGTATTATAATGTTCAGCAAAAGAAATCCAGCTGGTTGAAGACTCTACGTAAATTAAACGAGAAACTTGCAGCATGCCAGCTTTTCATCTAAACAACATGTGCATTTAAGTCTGGATAACAAAAGCTCCTACGGCTTCAAGATTTCATTTATAGGCACTTCTGACAAAAGACACTGCAAAATGTTAACAGAGCTACATCTACTTTATCTCAAAGTAGCCTCAGGCAATATAAGCCTAAAACTAGGGGCATGCAATAGTTAGCATCTGAGAGACCTAGAAGTCTGCTGGTCTTTTAAATAATTTCCTCAGAAAGAAATCGAGTTAAAACCTAAAAGAGTTTATCACCTTCTCTTCAAGCTGAGCTATACTTTATACCACACATCAGAGGTCAAAGCCTCCTGTGTCTAGGAAATATCTTTCCCCCAAACAAGCCCCTCCAGTCCTCTTTGGGTCTTCAAACACTTCATTAACATAAAAGAACCAGAACAAAGATGATAATTTTGCCCATTTTAACCAGCTGAAGCTTTGCCCAAAAAAGTTCTGTCATGTGAGCCAAAACATGCATGAAATATTTCAGGTGGGAGGTTCTTGATATTTTGTACAACACATAATAACTAAGTGGTAATTTGTATAAATCATTTCCTGAACAGACACTTTATTTCAACTTTTCTTTCTGTTTTAGGTAATATATAACTGCTTCTTGATGTCTTTTTTGTCATTTTTGCTTTGTCATCTTTTTTTTCCTTAGCATAATAATGCTGGACACAAAATATAGAGATAAGGCTAAAATTACATTATTTCTTCTTTATCTTGATAGTGTATTGTACTAGAATACAGCATAGCACTAGAAAATTACTTCAAATTAGGTTTTGGAAAGTTAAAAATAAACTTTTTGTCTTCAGTGGGATTTTTCAAAGGATTGTAATGGAATTAGAAGACTCCCACTGAAATTCTATAGAAAGTAGTCTCAGTCACATTTATGTTGTGGGTCTGGAAAATCCATGCTTCCATATCAAAATGTACTATACAATTTCTTGTTACTATAGTACAATAGAAACACAAATGGGTGAGTTAGCAGGACTACTCTTATTGATTTGCAAGAGGCCAGCTCTGATCCTAGTTGTCTCAGAAGACAAATTGCTTTTTGTTTTGTTCTTCAGTAAAACGCCCATGATTTTGAAGTTACATTGATGTTTTGTGCAGAATCATTCCAGCACCACAACGCAAAAAACGAATTCTGCTCTGTGGCATCCCCAGTGGAAAGTGCCCTTATTTGTAGATGCTCAGCATTAGTCAAGATAAACAAATGAAGCTTCTCCTTTCTCATCCACAGTTCATCCTCCACAACATCCTTTTTCTTCTACCATTTTTTTACCGGAGCCTGAGCAGAAACTATTTTCAGCAGTTGAACATTAACAGTCTGTTTTAAGCTGGTAGGAAGTTCACACCACCACTTTATTTCTAACGTGCAAAATCCTGGACTGAGAGGAGGATAGGCATTTTCATGGAAAGAGTTAGGGTTTCACCCAAAATGTGTCATATCTATAAATGTTTCAGTTTTTCAAAGGTATGTATTATTTGGAATTTTCTATGACATTTCTTCCTCCCTTTCAACTGCCCACATGAACTTCCAACAGCTCACTGTCTTTGGTACTAGATATGCCTGCTGTGAGTTAATTATGATCAGTGAGGTAATACAAAAGGTATTTTGTTCTGATTTAGTCAGCATGCAAACATATTCTGGCACAAACATTACTGTGAGTGAGGACTGGGAATTTTATTTTCTGTGAATTCTCTGTTGGTGAATTTTGGACTAGGTAATCCAAGGAAAAATGGGACAGTAGCATGATTGGAACAAAGTCACTAAAACAGCAAAAATGTGGAGCATTGGACTGGCTCTTCTCTTGTAAGGGCTAAGCTTTTCATATTTATGCATATAACTAGGAATGGACAGGCATTGCCTTTACAGATCATTAGCCACACGCTGGTATCTTCTACAGGCTTCTAGACAAATCTAGTAGTGTTAGCTAATTTAATGCACAGAGACAGATCTGTAGTTTCTTACAGGTCCAAATGGCCACTAAACTGGGAGACAATTCTTTCCAGATCTTCATGTCACTCTTGGACTCCTTAGTACCAACGTATTTTCCAGTTCTGGGAACACCCAACACATGCATTCCTGTGACAAGAAGCTACCTTGGCAACTTGCCTCTGTTTCCCAATATCATACCTCCTCTAGCACTGTGATTCTGGGAAGAGCTGTTAGTGGGAAATGCTCGCTAGGCAAGCGAGGCTGTCAAGGAAGGAGGTGAAGAAATGGGAAAGTTTGAGGTAAATGAGCTAGTCATAAGGCAGAGACAGAATATCTTCCAGGATAAGTGTCAGATGCTTTATTCCAAGGAAAACTTCTTACTCAGAGTCAGAAGAAGGTGAATCTTTACCAACATCAGATGAGATCTTGGCATGAGGAAGCTGCAAGCACCTAAAGGACATAAATTCTGAACAGTAAAGACTATACTTAGAGATTCTGTATTCCTACAGAACAAGACTGATAATGACTGCAAAATAAAAATGCCCCCCCTGCCCCAAATTCCCCAACACTCAATGGTGTGTCACTGCGTCACTGGCTTTATTAAAAAAAAAAGTAATGTCCACCTTTCTTTAGAGTAAACACATCAGTATTACATGGGTTTCCTATTTATCTACTTTGAAAAGTTGTAATACAGTGAAGATGGATTGGTACTTTTTCTTCTTACGGGAAGCATTGATATTGATTAAGGTGTTTGTTCTCATTAGAGACTCTCTTACTAAGCAGAATACAGAAAACCAGTATCTGTCATCTTTCCCCTTCGCAGCTGTTGGTATGCGGAGACATGGCACTGGGAGGAGAGTGAACTGGAAATGTTAACTGTTACACTGACATTCATAGCCATGTAATTTCTGCAGGATATAGGAAATAATTATTTATTTTTACTCCAGGCTTATCATAGAAAATTGATTCTTTCCTCAATTTACCCAGAATAAGATACAGTCTTCAGACAAAGGCATCCATTTGCTAAGAAAAAAAAAAATAAATAAATGTGCTTTTTGTTTTGGTTTTGGAAGAATTAAAACAAGAACTTCCCTGTTGCTGGCAGTGGTGTCATGTGCAATAATCTGGTCGTTGTAAAGCCATATCTGGTCCTAATTCCCAACCCACGACCAGATGTTTTCAAGGCATGTCCCCTTGCAAGTCTGCTTCGCTGGAGAACAATAATGCAGGGATTTCAGCTTCCATGTTTTGGCACCTCATCATGGTTGTTAGAGAATGGTGAGAGGGATTTGAGAGCTGTAATGCTGCCAAAGGCAGCTACAGTGGCCAAGGGGGGATTTACAAGGGGGTTGAAGTGGCGGCTGCAAACTCATCCCTCGGTGGGGCTGGGCAGCTGTGCCTGACCCAGGGTCAGCAGGTCCTTCTCCCAGAGCATCCCACGAAGGCATAGCAGGACCTGGCACCCCTCCAGCCAGGGGTCTGCAACACCCGGCCACTCTCACACAGATCAGGTTGTGGGAGACTCATGCCTCCAGCCAAGCCCCAGTAATTTGGAGGAGCTGGACTTAATGATGGGGCAGAAGATGCGAATGTAACAAGCAAGCCACTGTGCTGTGGATCAGCCCCTCATCGCAAAAAGCCCTTGACAGTTGGCTTCCTGGCTCCTTTCCCCACGATGTCCAAACAGGTGCTCCTGGGCAGCCGGCAGCCAGGAGGGCACAGCCTCCAGAAGACCTCCAGTCCCTGCTTCTGGCTGAATAAATTGTGCTTTCCTTTCTTCTACCTCTCCATGTCTAGCAGCGTACAAGAACAGCAAAGCAGGGATGACTGATCTCACTGTTAAGCATGAGCCTTGTGTGAGCAGCAAGGAGCATGCACTCAGAGGTCCCTTATTTAAAAAAAAGGGTTATTTCAAGCTGCCCCCATGTCACACCAGAGATCAGCCTTACTGCTAGCCTCAGCTTCCAGCACCCCCTGTGCGTTTCAGGCTGTGTCCCCCCAAACAGTGTGTCACCTCACCTCCCGTAGAAACGGATGAGTGTGCAGGCTTTTTCCTGCCACAAAACCAGTGTCTTTTGCACATTTTGATGGTGGTCATGTCAAGTCCCTAAAGAAGTGTACGGATAAGCAGAAGACTTCTTTTGCTGCTTCTGTTTCACATACAACTGTAGTGTGTATTGTGAATTAGGATTGATCTTCTTGCACATATTTTCTTCTACAAGGAAGGTGTAGTGATTCCAACTAAATAATTTCTAGCTTAGTGACACCTTCTCCCACAACTGGGAAAATGCTGCTCTTTAGTCTGTACAATATATTTAAGTTCCCATACTGCTTCAGCAAAACAAATCAATTTCAGAAATCATCCATATAAAATCTTGATTTGAATAAATCAAGAATCAGACATGAAAATGAATCACTTCTCATCACATTTTACACAGGAAGGAACCCAACTGTTGATGAGTTATTTGGACTATGAAGTCTCCAGAAAAAGTAGAGCAATGCTGAAATGCATATAGCTCCTTTCTTAGTGATAGAAACCATTTACCAATATCTCCCAAAGCCTGAATCACAAGGCTGTAAAGTAGATGAAGAAAGTTGTAAAAATGGACAAATGTACTTGGTGTTGGTACATGCATGAAGACATGTACCCTGTTGGTCAATTATGTGCACAAATACCTGTCATTTTGAAAGATCTCACTTTTGATATAATGTCTCAGGCATGAAAAATGAGGGACTTACCTGAGATTCAGTAGGTCTGCATGAAATCAGGTAGGCACAGGCTCACTCTGCCTTCTCTCCAAAATAAAATGAGCTTGTTTGCTAAGCAGGGTTTATAGCTGAACTATAGATACTCATACCATATACAGTCACAAGGGGGTTTTGTAGCAACAGAATGGACATAGACCACTCCTGCCTTGCCTTAAGACATACCTATAATGATATTGCTGTTCAAAAGCATGTAAATAGGGAATTCATTGAGTGCTCCCATGAAGTTTGTCAGCCTCTGACCAAAGGCTTTATAGGTGCTGGAAAGAGATTAGGTGTACCAATTGTGATTTGTCATTAAAGCTAAGTGCTTAAACTTATCTCTTCTTTTTTTTTTTTTTTTTTTTTTTCCCCTCCAGTAAAAAACTTGAAGTCCCAGCTGAGTCAGGCTGTATTTTACTAAGCCCAGTAAAATCAGTAGGACACCATCCTACTGAACAGCTTACAGAAAACATTTTAAAGGACCAGAAAAATAACACTTTAAAGAGCTATTAATGAGAGCCTAATAACATAAGGATCTGCAAAACCCTCATGTCTGGCTCTAGATCCATCTGCTAGGTACTACTGTTATTCCACCATCATTTCTGCTGTAATCTGAACTTCAGTGTACTGAAGGACAGAGGTGTTATTTCCATCCAGAAGAAGTGGTAGCACCTGCAAAAGTCTCCCTGATGTAACACATCACCAGCTCTTCTGTATGATAACAGGTCTCTCCTTCCACATTCAGATGATGCTTCATCCAGTGATCACAGCCATAAATAAGAGGTTCATTGAGCATGAAGTAAGGCACATCGCTGCAATAGTCTTCTCTTTGTGTCATCTGTACATGCATTCTGCTCAGCTGCAAGCAGTGTACCAGCTCTGCCAGGCCAGCCTGGTGCTCTGCCTTTCCAGCTGGGCACTGCGATCGCACATTGCAGCTGATCCTCCAAGTAGCAGCAATCGCAGAAATGAGGGAAGTGTCTCATCCTTAGGCTACGGTGAGGTGTAAGGAAAAAAATAAATTACTGGCATCTGGATCCTCATTAGACTGACATTTGAGTGGTCCTGATTTAGATCACAAGAAATTTCACATCAGGCCCTGACCATACTCACACAGATGCAATAACATTTCAGTAACTGTGTGAATCGAGCTATGCAAATCATCTGCAAAAGCAGAAATTCCCACCAAATACTCTGACATATGAAACTTTTAATATAAATAATTTCTTATAAAATATAAACTGTTATTCTGTGTCACTGATAGCTAATAGATTAAGTCCTTGGTGAAAAGATTGTTTTCTCTTTAGGATCAGTTACTGGGGAGGAAAGAAGAAGAAAAAAAACCCTCAAACCAAACCAATTTAATCATCAAAAGAAACAAAGAGAAGCACAATGGGTCCACAAAGGGTACATGAGCATCCGTCTAGGAACCACAGTCTCTAAATCAGATCTGGCCCCACCTAAGCTTACGCTGACACCTTCTCAGCATCCACAAAAACCACCTATGCCATCCTTTATGCCTAGCTGGGCACGCGCAAGTACAAGACTGGGGGCGGGGAGGGGGCTACAAATTTTCTTGCTGCTACAAACTTCTTTAACCAGCGGTTCCGGTTTCCTTGTCTTCTGCTACTCCATCTCTCTTCCCCCCTCTTTTCCACTACTGTGGGTCAACTGCCTTGAATTGCTCCAGTCTTGTGTGGGATGCATGCCGGCACGCAGAAGACACCCAGGTCTCCTCATGAGTGTGGGACGAAGTTTATTACACAGACTTGTACAGCACGCACACACATGCAATCGGTCAGATTAACACCATGGGCAAACAAGATATTTCTTAGCCTTGCTGGGCACTGCAGCCCACCGTCTGCAGTTGCTTCAGCTTTTACGGCTGTTGTCTTCCCTCCCCTGCTCTCATTGTTGGTTTTTTCCCCCTAATCATCACCAGAGAGTGAACGACTCTTGCTCTGCGAGCTCCTGCACTCCTGTGCTCTGTCACGGCACTCAGGCAGCCCCTTGTCAGCAGGGTGCCAGAAAGCCTCGCAGGCATTAGCTTATTAATCCTCACACTACCCCAACGATACGGGCAGCTATTATTATCCCCATTTTCCTGGTGGGGGTGACGGGGAACGGAAACTCTTCGAGATTAAGTGTCTCAACCCAAGGTCATGCAGGAAGCACAGCCAGCCTGGGCTCTTACTCTCTTGTTTCCAGGTCCTCCTGAAGGAGCTGACAATGCCTCCTCACAGCTGGGAAAAACTTGTTTTGTTTGATAGTCAGTACTTACACTCATGCAGCAGCAGGCAGACCTGTAGACATTTTAATGTCAGCATTAAATTTATTTGAGAAAATCAGGGAGAGGGTCCTCCAGTGCACAGAAACAGGCATCTTCAGGTTGGAAAAAAAGCCCATCAGGTCTCAGCAGGCTAATCTTGGGTGGGTTGTTTATTTTGCCTTGGCTCACTTTGGTGATGATGTTCACCATCAGTAGAAAGTCAAACATCGTTAGGTGCTTCATCTGTTGGGACAGCCAGGCTGTGCCCTTGAAACGTCCTTGTCGCAGAGGGGAAGTGAGCAGCCGAGGAACCCTCTCGGGACGTCGCTCCCATCTCGCACACTGTGCACCATCAGGGCTTGCTTTGCCCTTCTCCCGCACAACCACCTGCTAACCCAAATTGCTCCGAGAAAAACCACAGCAGGTGAAAGCTCCTATCGCATCACAGGAGAGACCAGCATTGAGCAGAAATGCAAGAAAGTGTAATTCTGAAGGCAGGAGAAAGATGGGCAAACCCCACTCATTTATGGAAATCAAATTGCTCAATTTCTTTCCACCTGCATTTTTTCCATCTGTAAAACAGTCATGAAGGCTGCATGTGTTTGTGGCTGTTGCAGAGACTTGCTTTTCTGCAACAGGATATTCAAGAAGTTTACATTTTATTCTGCTTAAAAATGAAAATAAAATATTGAAACCTCTTTTTTGTTGTTGTTGCAAAATGAAATCTGTGTTTTGTAGCCATGCCTAAAAGTGAGTTACTTAAGTTTTAAAACTAATTGCAAATATAAAATTAAGGCACCTTCTTATGACTATATTTGAAAAATCAGGCAGACATTTAATCTTTCATGAAAGACTTAGCAAACACATTTGCCCTCTCCACCCAGATATTTTGATGCAGTCCAGATGGGTGTGTACCTTCTGTCTCTGACAAAGAAACCAGCCCAGACATCCTTGGGTTCCTTTCCTTTTACAGCTTAAGAGGATTTAAACCTGGTTTATGCTAGTCTGCCTACTCACGTTATCATTAGAGATGAGCAAATCACAATAGGAGTGAAAGGCTGGCTTAGGTCAGTAAAGTTTTGTTGCCTAGGCAAACTTAGCCAAAACATTCATGTATTCAAAGGTTTTTAACCTGCAAGAATATAATAAAGCCTGAGTTTTTAATTTCCGGTTTTGCAAAAAATATTCAGAGAGCAGCTTTTCTTTGTTTTGGTGCTTTCTCTGAGTTTTTATTCAGAATCAGAAAGCTAGAGGTACACAGTAATGACCAAAAAAAAAAAAAAATTAGAATCTGAATCAAACATTTGCCACTCTGGGCAAGCTTACATTTTGGTCTGAGATGTGAGATGAGTCACACCTCATCTCATGTGCTCAGCTGTAACTAGTATGTCCTTTGTGTTCGGTCAACAGCTACTTTATTTACCTTAGGCATTTTCTGTCTTCAGAAACATGCATCCATTTTATTTTCATGGCAGCACAAACTGTAAGAGCTGTCAGTGTGCAGTCTCACTGCTTTCTCATAGGATCTAAGCTGTTATTCCTTGTTGTGCTGATACAAGCTAGAAGTCATTGAGAAAGCCTGTAGCTGCTTTTCATGTAATGATGAATGTAGCACAGATGAGAGGTGGTGTAGCAGACGTTCCTCTGTTATATCTGGACATTCCTTGCATGGCACAACTGGGATTATGGACAAAGAAGATGGTTAATCTTTTTTCCAGCATTCCAGCTAAGGGCTGAATATATCTTCCTATCTTACAGTAATCCAATTTTTAGTGCAAAGTACTTCATATAAGGTATATGCTATTGCAAGGTAAGAATATACCTAACAAGCAGTTACCACAGTTTATCAAATATGCTGTAAATCCCCACCTCATGCCCCTCAAAATTGTTCATATGCCCATACCTTTTTCGTTAAATACAAATTATTCTGTGAATTTTTTACAGTATCAGCATTACATTGAACCCATTGCATGACTGCGTAAATCAAGCATTTCTATTTGACTGAAGAGAGACAATATTTATGTCACAATACTCACACCGTACGTTGGAAATGGTGAAATAATAAGAAAAACAAAACTTTCTAATTCAGCTAGTAGTTAGCATAGCTAATTGCTGTTTACCTTTCAGACAGATGGTAACTTGTGGTTTTAATCAAAATCAAGGAAATAATACACAAATAAACAGAAAAGCTCTGATATTAAAATAGGCTTTGGCTACATTCTGGGTTAGTTATGCAGAACAAAGGTGGTATCTGGTTTGTATTAGCAAATTGAGGAAGATGCATAATGATAAAGCTACCAACTTGTTAGTGATAATCTTATTGTCACTGCTGACACTATCAGACATAGTAGAAAGAACCTGCAAAAATTCATGCAAAAGCAGACAAACCTCCAAGTTACATTTTTATAATTAAGCCATTCATGTAGGAAAGGAGGAAGAGCAAAACAATGAATAAATTATTTGCTTGGCATTTCATAGACCCTGTAGAATGCTAGAGTGACTGAATTATCATACATATAAGCAAGATAAGGAAATAAGCCAGAGCAGGGTAGACAAATTTATTCCTAGTGTCACTCAACACTCTTGAAATAAAGAGTTTCATGAAGGATAAATGCATGCTGTTCTGACTGTATTGTGGAACAGAAAGACCAACCCCTCCCCCTTTATTAATTCTTGTGCTATCACATTAGTAATGATGGGGGAAAACTAGAGGAAGGGTGGATAATAGCAGGCACGTTCATGTAAGTGAATGCCCTTGTAAGGCCACTCTCTATCATATTTGAAAGCTTGTGGAAATTGAGGGAGGTCCTTCATGAGTGGAGAACAGCAAATCTTGCACCCAAAAGAGAACAGAAGGACTATCTAGGAAGCTATAAGATGGTCAGCCTTTGGTTCATGGGGAAATGACAGTGCAAGTCTTCTCTGAGCCCAATTCTGGGAACAGAAGGTGGATATTCAGAGCAGCCAGCACGGAGTTACCACTAGCAAATCATGCCTGACTGGCCTGATTGACTTCTGCAGTAAAATGACTGCCTCTGTGGACAAGGAGAGAGAGGCTGGATGTCTTTTAGCTAGAACACTGCATGTAGTTTTGGTTCCCCCATCACAAGACACTGATCAGCTGGAACAAATCTGGTGGATGGCCATCAAGATGGTTAGAGCACTTGCTGATGCTGAGGGAGCTGGGATTGTTCAGCCTGTGAAGGGACAGCTTCCAGGAAACTTAAAAGCATCTCCTCAACACCTACAAGGATGTTATCCAGAAGAATGAACTAGCTTCTTTACGGTGTTGCCAGCATGAGAGACATCAGACGCAAATTCAAACAGGAGAGGTTCAGTGTGAAGTAGGGAGAAACATCTTTCCTGTGAAGGCAGTCAAGCATCGGGACAGCCTGCCTGAACATCCATGCCATGTCCAGCCACAGAGGTTTTCAAGACCTGTCTGGAAAAAGCCCTGAGCAAACTGGTCTGACCTCAGAGCTGGCCCTGCTTTGGGCAGGAGGTTGGCCCACAGGTCCCTTCCAGCCCGAGTAATTAGCCTTTGATCCTATGAATTCTCCAGCCCTCTCCAGGAGATTGACTTCCACACAGAAGCACAATGTAAGGTTCTGAAGCAGCCAGGCTTTCTATAGAGAGCCAGATATAGTACAATCTCACCTTAAGTATATTTCAAGACATTTGTCAATGAGGAATAGGTCACAAAAGATTACTGAGAGGATCCCAATTCAGTGTTTTTGAAATTACAGCCATTACACAAAAACTGGAAGACAGTTGTACCTCTCCTCCGCCACTACCCTTAATTTCTGTCTTAAAGATATTGTACACTGGTGAAGAATTGCTTGTCCTGGCTGAACACTATTAGGAACAAATAAGTTGAAATAAACAGAATATCGCCTTACAGCTGTCATCATAATATTGGCCATTGAAGGGGACCTGGAAAATGAATCTATGTCGTGGTGAAACCAGGACAATCTAAAAAGGAAAAATGCTCAATTTCACTGTGCAAGTAAGTGGAACAGATGAAGGGGGTAAATTAAGAGTCATATCCTCTACTGGGCCCAGACATTACTTGATGATAAAAAATGGGAGCACACAGAACCTCCTTCCCCAGCTTCCCCATTCATAAGGCCACTGTGAAGCAAGCTGGCACTGAAAGAGTTATTTCCAGAGTGCTCTAACCTAAGCCCTGCCGAAAGCCCCTCCTGATTTCTCTGCTTGTCATAACTGTCCCAACTGCAGAACCTTTTCTTGTCCCAGACACATGTTCAAAGTATGTGTATGTGAGGAAGGGGGAAGCAAGAACCAGCATGCAGCAGCTGGTTATATTCATTTTAGGGGAATCCCCAACCAGCTGTTACCATCAACTTTCCATTGACAATGGCCAGAAAAAATAGAGCAGGGGCCAGGATATATTAAAGTGTTAACTGAAGGCTGTTATCTATGCTCTGTAATTATGAGTGCTATAGAAACTTGTATGCTTTTCTCCATCACACTGCTGTTCTCCCATGCCAACATGTATATAGCAGATTTTTGGTTTTTAATCTTAAGCATGTCATTGCTTACTTGCTCTCTTGAAAGTCAGCTGCTGGGGTGGGAAACTAAGACAACCAGATGTTTTACTTTTCATGCTGAGGAAGTGAAATTAGAGATCATCTTCCTAAGCTTTTTATGGAAGAAAGTTCAGAAATATGAGGAAAGCTATACTTTTAACCCTGCACAGTTTAAGCACTGAATCCAGTAGTTAATAATCACTGGAAAAAAAAAAAGGAATAAACGATGGGAGGGAGGGAGATAGGGAGGGAGAGAGAGGGAGGAAGAACAGGAAGAAGGGCATGGGGAAAAGATCACCCTAAGTTTTCAGTTATGGCTTAAAAATGTTCTATCTTCTTCATGTAGGCTAGGTAAATCTCTATTCCTTAAAAATTACTGTTTTACAAGTCCAACAAAGTTTATATTTAGACAAAGATTTCTATGTCTGGCCCTCAAAAGCTGATACTACAAGGCACTCACTGCTAAAACGCATACATGCCTTTTATTGCAAAATGTCCATACATTGTGGCTAGCATCTTAAATACATGTAAGTACAAAAATCCTAGTAATTTTCTTGCAGACTTTCTTTTTTTTAAGGCATATCTGACAGTCTTCAAAAGGGCTATTGCAGTATCAAGTCAGAGGGCAGGCAGGGGTGGGATGTTTTAGGCAAGCAGCCTAGAGTAGGAAGGTTTCATATGTTGCCAGCTCTCAGCAATAAGTGCTGCATGAAGGAACATTCATACTGTGGCTCTACTTAGTTTCTCAATGTTATCACAAAATGGGAAATTAAACATCTTTTCTCACAATAGAATACATTTGCTGGCTTGCACCCATATTCTTTTAATTTCATTTGAGCTAGCAACAAATCTGTTTCTCATTTAACTGCAGCTTCTTTCTCATCTATATCTTACTTTTTTGTGTTGTATTATGAGTGAATTTGTATTTATAGGTGAACATTGGCTCCAATGATAACTCCAAATTCAAATGCCATTCAACTCTGGGACTGTTTAGTTTTAAACTTTAGCCCAGATCTAAAGTTTTTCAGTTGACTTCTGTCTTTGAAATAGCCTAAATCAAATCCCTAGAGCTGAAGACCTCTTGACTATTAAGGGCTTGAAATATGGATCCATATCAAATTCACAGCTTGAGCTCATTTCTTGGAAATAGTGGTGAGATCCAGGCATGAAGCCTCATGCATGTTTCCTATCACTCTTTTGCTAATGTCCTTAACTTTAATTCACCCACCACTTTTCAGTTCAGATATGCATATTCAGGTCTTTCTCAGCCTTCCAATTCAACTCCCCCCCCCGAGATGCTCAAAAAAGAAAATCCAAAAGTGACCCTACATTTGAACATCAGCATCAGTCGTCACATTGTTACATGGGAATAAAGGGAAAAGAGTAAGCCAGAAAATGCCAAAGAGCACTTGTTTACTACATCATTTGTCAGATGGCCTTTACACTGCGTAAGAAGACAGTCACTATGAAGTTAAAAGGTCCAAAACCCCCCGCTAACACGCAAGACCCAATGAGTGTACAACACAGCCACTCTGGGTCTGTTCTTAAATCTTCTGGAACAGCTCAGGGAATAGCATGGGAGAGGTCCCAAGCTACTGAAGGGGGTCATTTTCATGCACAGCAGGAATGGCAGCATATTTAACCAAAATGAAACCAGAACAGGGCAAACAGAGGGCAGCTTTTTTGATCTCCCAATTCACTGCTTGCCTTACTAATTACAGAAAATTTAATTTTTTTCTTCTCCAGAACAGCACAACAGTAAGTGTTAAAAATGCATTTATTAGGAAGATAACAATCTATGGTTTCTTGTGTTTACTTTACTTCTAAAAACTTCATGCCACTTTTTCTAAAAAATATAATCTGTTTTCAACAGATGATCCCTTAAAGGATGTTCCTGCTGAAAAAAAATTAAAAAAGGCTTATGAGGCTGTTTTTCTCCCCTAGTGATGTAATTATGAAACATCAGCCCAAGGAAAAATTGTCAAAGGGAATGACAGGAAGAAATACTCTTTGGATCCCAGCGAAAATGCAAAAAGTTTTAATGCAAAATGATGGCATTTCTTGTTTTCTTCACTTGAGAAAACATGTTTCCCCTTGCATTATAAAAAAATATTATTTTTTGTACTTAGAAGTATAGATTCACTGAATAAGTGGCCTGAACTTATTTAGGCAATGATAAAGCCCTTTTTACAGAAGTTCTGCTGCTTGGTATATTGACCTCAGGTTCTTCTTGTCTCTATCTACATAGAGTTGTGGAATTTTACTCCCTGAGCATGTCAAAATGGTTTTAATTGGGCACTTTAAAAAAAAAGACAGTAAACATTAGTTTTTCAAGTTTGCATGCAATTTTTTTTTTTTTTTTTTTAAAATTTCAGGGAAAAAACTGGAAAATTTTTTCTTCCCCCCCCCCCCAGTGTATGGGAAAAAAGGGAATCTCTTCTCTCCTCCCATTATAGGCAAAAAGCAAGGAAAAAAGTGTGGCTGTTTCCACATACCATTTTTTTGCTAAATATAAATTACACTTGTTTTTCAGACAGCTCTCCTGTGGCACACATGCCTCTAAGTTTGAACATAAGATGCCATTACATAAAACTCCCGGTTTCTCTGCCTGCCACCCTGCTTTGCTTTACCTCAGCACAAACAGTTGTACAAGAATGCAGCTAAGAACCAGCATGAACTAGAATACCTGGCTCGGACTACTGACCTGCCTCTGCATCTCCTTGGGTTTTGATTCCTCTCCACTTTTGAAAGGAAATGCAATCACAGGGTAGATATTCTCACTTTTCCATGACCTAGAATTATACTCATGAATACAGTCTCACTTCTCATCAGGAAAACAGTATCTTCAAAGTATTGCAAAGTGAAATGCACCAAAAAGGTGTTTTCCTTTCATCATTTACTATGAATTATTTAGGATTGACAACAATGATGGATGTACAGCATTGTTAGTACTAAGTTTGTAATGGGAGAGCTTGGCATGTCTTACTCTTTTTGTTAAAATTCCAGTGGAAGCAAAAGCTGAAAATATTTATAAGCTACAGAATGAACTCTGGAATAGCTCAAACCTGGTTCTTTAAAAGGTGTTCTTAAGTCCTCAAAAAATTACTTTAACCTGACAACTACATAGAGAGCTCCTTGCAGAAACAATTATAATGCAAGAGGTTTTCTTAAAAACTAAAAATTATCTATTTGAATTGCTAATCCAGAAATTTGATGCTTATTTAGTAATAAGTAAGTTGTATCTAATGATTTGCTATAAATTTTTGCTATAAAATTCCTGGCAAAGAAGTGGTTGCTGAGGAACATGTCATGAATCTATAAAGTCATAAGAGATAGAGGGAACCTAGTGAACTTATCAGGATGCAACTTAAAACTTTTCAGAAAAGCTAAAAAAACCCAAACCCAAGATTTTTTTGTTGTTGTTCTGGTTTTGTTATGCAGTGCATTTTATTTGTGCTACTCACTGCCACAGGATGTCGTGGAGACCGAGAGCTTGAGCAGTTTTAAAAGGCATTAGAGAGATGGATGGGGGTAAGCCCATCAGTAGCTATTAGGGTATCTGCTTGTAATAAGGGATACACTGTAAATCCATATCTTGTCTGCGGTAGCCTTTTATCGGCAGATAGGCCCTTATGTGCCGATGGGGATGCTGACCTCCAGACAGCTCCAGCAGAGTGGGTGACCTGGGCAGGAACCTGAGCCCCACGGTTGTGCTCCAGCTGCTCTCAAGTGGTATGACACCGCCACAGGGCACCGCAGCACTCCATCACGCCTTACTGACACTGTGCCTTCCTACGCTAGGAAAAACGAAGGTAAACTCAGGACACTGTGCTCCTAATCCCTCTCTGGGGGAGGCTACCAGGAGGTTTCCTTCACTGGAAGCAGCCAGTGAAAAGGCCGTGTAAGTTAGTAGTCAGTGCGCTCCGATGACTCCAGTACACTGCGCAGGGACCCCTGACATCTGAGCCCTGGGAAGGGGACACCCACGGCGGTCTGTAACTTTAAAAATGCCCTTCAGCCGATCAGGTTCCCAAAGAGCTGCGTGTCAGAAGGGAGGTTGGAGGATCCTGAGCCCCCAGCATGTACGTATCCTAAAGCTTAGTAAACTGATTCTCCATCATTTTCTTGGCACAGACCGAAAACCTTTCTCCCGTTTCCCAGTTACTTTGTAGGTCCCTACCGACATGCATACACAGTGTAAGGCAGCACAGCGAGCTCCAGCCCGACTGGACCTGGAAGCAATCCAGCTGTACATCGATCTCCAAGTGAGCTACGTTACACTGCTTGAGAAAAGGTCCTGCTGCGCTGCTTGATGAGGTGGCTTCTGGTGAACCAGCTCTTCACTTAGCACTGCCTCGTGCACTGTAAACAAGCCTCGGAGAAAAATTCCCAGATGTGACACCCTTATCTTCCCCCACTACTCCCCCATGACTCCGCTGATCTGCCGTTCAGCACCAGGGCGTAATAATTGACCCACTGACCCCAGGGCTAAGCACAGTTTAAAGAAAGTTCTAGAGACCACCAGCAATCTCCTCAATTTTTATCGCAGTCTGCAGCTGCACGTCTCTTCCCCCACCCCCAGCTATGCCTCCTCACCCTGAACAATAGAGCAGGAGAAGGCATCACATGCCCCACTGGTAAGGACCAGCTAGCTTTGCCTAATCCATTTAATTTTCAGCAGCCCTCCTACTGATGACAGCATGAGAGCTGAGACTTGCCAGAGGACGTTCTAAGCTTAGCAGAATTATTCTGCAGCTGGAAACTCATCAGATCGGCAACAGCATTTTGTACCATTTTGTTCCGTTTTCCTTTTTGCATGCAGGATGAAAAAGCTGCATTACACTGCGTCACTTCCATATATAAAACAAACTGTAAAGACATATACGGAGCAATCCTCTTCAGCCTACAGGCTTCCTGTATGCTCTGTCTGCACTATATCTCCACAGAAGCATTTTTGAATGAGTATTAGTACCATTTCCTAAACTAATGGCACCGTCATGTACAACTCTTTTGAAAAAAACAAAACAAACCAAAACAAAACAACAAACCAAGAAACACCTCACCATTTCTTTTCCTTTTTAAAAATATATGAATAAGCATTCTGCCCTTTTTACACATTTTGAAATGAAAATGTTTTGCGGGAAGTACACTGTTGGGCCCTTAACACTCTGGCCTTAGCCAGCTGAGATGCTGACTCACATGTACTTCTGTGATGTATTCTCCTTGGCAAACTGAAAACAAGTTTAAACCCATAAGACAGGAATCTTTCAAGTTAGACTGACCAACATAATTCAGTTCAGTCCTATGAGACATTGGGTAATTCTATTGATATTTGTGGAACAGGAGGTTGCTTCACTCATCATTGGCTTTCATCCCTCTCCAAATAGTTATACTGATGTCTCTCATGCAAAGAAACCATTTTGGCATCAGGCACTTAGATGACTATGCTACCTTTAGGACCATGACAAAAATAATTTCACTATCAAATTTATCACTTACACCATTCCATCCAGCACAGGCATAATCTGCACTGGCAAGATTGTGCTAAACTAATCAGAGGGATTATAAAATCTTTAAATAAATTTCTAATTTAATGTTATGTTCATTATTGACTGAAGAAGGAAATAATCATGACTGTATAAAGAATCAAAAGGATACATAAAAAAAAAAATCGATTCTTCCTCTTAAACATTTGTCTATAAAATAAATGCAAATAGGTCTTACAAAATTAGTGTAATGAGAAGTAAGATGGAAATCAATAAGCAGTGTGCAGAACCATCTGGAAATTAATGTTCTTCCTAGTCAATAGGACTGCCAGAATCAATTCCCCCTCTTTCCCCCAAGCTAGCTATCTGACAATAAGATGAACTAATGTAACAGGGGAATAAAAAATTCAAATCCCAAGAGACAAAACAACACAGATGGTAGGATCAAAATGTAAAAGCAGCCATGCTGAGCCTGGCCAAAAAGCCAAGGAGCTCATACCCAGCACATGTCCATAGCCAGGGACAGATGCTTCAGGAAGGAGATTTGAACCAAGAGGAGCATCACACAACCCATCTCCCCAGCTCCTACACATTGGCACTTCTGAGTCTCACTGAGCTGGAAGCAACACTTGGACTATCCTGTGTTAGTAACAGTCACCCAAAGACTTGTCCTTTACAGATTTGTCTAATCCTTTTAAAGCCACTTAGATTTTTGGGCCCCATTCTTCAAGAATGACTTCCACAACTGTATTAGGCATAGCTCACTCCTATTGACTTAAGAAAGACATTCATGTACATATCAAAGGAAGGAATTGGATATGGATTTGAGAGTGTTTTAATTCTCCGTACACACTGGTTATATGAATAACCACAGAACAATTAGTTGTAAAACTTGCTGTTCAGATCTTACGAAACAATGAAGACTAAATCCCTCAAGCAACTGTAAAAATATCCAGCAGACTAAATTAGATTGAGTGAATTAATTAATCTGCGCTGTTGATCACATGACTGTACCTGAATCAAGATTGTGCACCAACAGATGGCATACTCTTTATCCATCTTACTTGCATGAATTTCTGTGGGTATGTTGCCCAACATTTGGTATGAATTTGTACATTCAGGAAAACAGAACAGGAGAGATGAACAGCACAGGCTAAACCATTCCATGAAGCACAGCTCATAACAAGGGGCTGTGGATAATGTCACTACATCAGATACAGCCCCAGGAGACCATTGCTCAGACAGCATGAGAGTCACAAGTACTTGCCTTCTAACTTCTAACCCTGACACAAGCAGCATATTTCAGCTCTCCCAACCTCACTCAACCAACCAAGAGAACAAACCTTCATGCCTTAGAGGAAGCAGTTCTGTGGGATTTCTGCTTTGTGCATTTTGGTCAAAGGGCTGGCAAACCCAGCAGCTTTTCATCATGTCCATGGCCAAACACCTACAACCTTGTGCAAATATTTATGGCCAGACCTACAAAAAGGCTTTGTTAGAAGGATTTTAGGATCCAAACTGAATCCTCAGAATCCATGACCAACCCCACAGACTGTTAGATTTCTCTTAATAAACCTTCCCAGCCACCTAAAGTTCTGTATTTGTGCTGCGACAGGCGTGCCCCAAGCCTTTCAGGGCTGAGCATCTCAGGGAATCTTTTATGTCTAACCCTAATGAGCACTCTGAGACTGGATGTTCTCTGGCAGTTGCCTCTGAGCTCACATACCACCCAGAAGATCAGTTTTCCCCAAAGCTCACTTGTGAGCTGCCTCCAGTTGGGCATTTTTTCCAGGGTATCAGTGATCTGGGTTGAAACTCCTACCTCTGGAAGAGGGCTACACCAGCTAATATAGTGAAACCAGCAGTATTGCACACCAGTCTTCTACACATCTATATCAATCTTCATAACCAAATGAAAAATAGCTTTAAAATAAACAGCAAGCAGAATGCAGTGTTATGCAAGCAACACAGATATAAGAATGGCACCTGGACTGTTATACACAGAACAGTGTCTGTTTAATTCAAATACAGCAAAGCACAATGCATAACTGCATACTTCTTCGAAGCGGGCCAGAATACAGCCCTCTTCTTTTCCAGGTAAAACACTGAAATTTTGTTCTGATACTAAACCATTGAAAACCTTCTCAGGATCTTTTGACTTCAAGCGTACTGTATGCCATGCTATCAAACCAAAATAAAACTGGGAAGTTATTTGGTACCACTCAGCTGTGATTAAGCAGACATTCTCATGAATGAAAAATAGGGACCATAAACATTAACAATGTAATCTGATGATACAATTCCTCATTACTCTCAGAGTGACTAAACTTTCCACTAGCAGGCTCCTGAGACAAAGGAAATCTCTTCCAATTAAATACATGCAATAGGACCCAAGCGGTAACATTTAATAACCACCAAAACACTCTCTAAACCAGATAAATATTACCCAGGCCTAAGTCCAAACAGTTCACAGTATCAGAACAGGAAATCCTAAAAGTTTACTGGTACTAACGTGGAAAAGAGTGAAGTAACTCCTCCCTGCATGTCATTAAAGGAAAAATAAAGCCAAATATTTCTAGGGTTACAGTTCTAGCAGTAGGCTTTATCACTCATTTCACCATGGCTCTCAAGAATTTCAAAACTATAAAATTCATTGTTAACACAAGACTTCAGATATTCTTCTGTATGAAAAGTGAATGTATTTGAATAATGTATCAAATACAATCATCTTCTTTTATTTTCATATTTTTTTTAAAAGAGAAAATTTGAGTTTAAAATATTTTAAATACTTCATTCATCACTTTGCTTTCAATGCTTTTCTACAGAAAATTGTCTGAAGGCTAAGCTTTTTTCTTTATGATTTTCAGGTAATGCACATTAGGACCAATGCTGAATATCAAAGTTAACCTGAATAAGCTCTCTTTTGTAATAAATTGTTATGATTTATAATTGTAGTATTTTGATGATGCAAAGTTGGCTTAGGGACACTAGTTCTTATTAGCATTTTGTATGTACTTTGTACTAACGTAAATAGGCATCCAAAATGCAACTTTTTTGTTTTGTTTTGTTAAAGAATATGTAAAACAATAACTTTGCATAAAACAATTAGACTTTTGAGATTGCTAAACAAGCCACTTACCTGATACAGAACTTTAGCCAACAGAGTGGACCATATTTATCAGACAAGAAAGGAAAAAAAGTTGTTCACATTTATACATTAGTATGTAACAGTAAAGGCTTCACATGTTATGGAGCAGATTGCTATGACTTTGTGATTTACATGATGAAATAATTAACTTGTTCAACAAAAAAAATTAGAAAGGAATTCAAAGGAAACTAGCCAGAGGCAATTATTGTATTAACAGTACTATCCTTCTTTGAAAATAGAAAATCTACTTTTAAATGTCCTGTGGGCTATGGATTTGCTTCTGATGTCAACGGAAGGAAAGCAAGTTTCCTTCTCGCTCTTTGAAGAAATACAGTTCATCACTGTCTTATCTGACATGCAGTCATTATGCTTTTTACTGAAGTCAATTCTTAGCTTCATGGGAGGTGCTCAGCAGAGCTCCTGCTATAGAATAAAAGCACCTTTCCTAGAAAAGTAATGCTGAAAGAAAAGTGGAATTTACTATTCCCTAAAGACATCTCATTCTGAAAATTACTTAGTAGAGCCAAACTTATGCTTGCCCAATTGAAGCCAAATCCATTTGCACAACAAATGCTTAAAGTTTCCCAGTCAGGTTTTAACATTTAGCTCTTGCCACCCACCAAGCTTATTTTAAATAGTAAATTTTCAGTAACATTATTTACTCCAGTGCAGGTTCTACAGCCTAAGAGCAAGATTTTCAAGTGGGATAACAAAGAAAACAGCACAATTGTTCAATCACTCAGCAAAACTCTTCCCAGATTAATTAATATTGTAGGTTTTTTTCTTCTTAAAAATGAAGAAGTAGCCTTAGCAGGCTATTCAAATACAAATTGACAAAATTGCACATGCACAAGCAGAAAATATCAGTGCATTGCCATGGAGATAAATTTAGTCCTGCCACTTTACCTACTTCTCCCCTGCATATCTCTTAAGCTGATGATAGAACTACAGCAGCATCTCTGGGAATTGAACAGCACCCACGTCGCTGAAGCTATCCATATCTATCTGGCCTGAAAAATTACTCGTACCTAGTGCTCAGCAGACTAACTTACATTACAGGAAGCACAACACCCATTCCTTCCATACCCAAAACAGCAGGGGGAAGGAAGGGAGAAAGGGGAGAGAAAAGATGTCTATCCTTATAGGCAGACATCAAAAAAAAGATGGGTAATTTTTGGCAACATCTGAATTGTTGAATCAATAGTCCTATGTGCCTGCGTAAACTTTGCTTGCAATCTCCCAACTTGAAAAGCTTATTTATGCTTCCTCCTACCTCACTCCCAGTCCTCTCATTCCTTCACAGCTGTTGGCAGTGTTGGGTCCTCAAAGCACAGGCAAGAATTTGAGATAGACTGTCAGATGACAGGATTTCTAGTCTAGACATAAGGGATTAAATCAAATTATTAAATGTTCTTGATGGCAAGAATGAGTGTAATAACCTTTTTCTCCAAAATTAAAAAAAAAACCCTAAACTCAAACAAAAAATCAAGAATGTCTTAGCAGGAGTACAATGCATATAATGGGCATCTATGCTGCCTAACAGATAATTAAGCAGATGTAAGAGATTTCAAAACCATTTAAATAGACTATGAAATAACCTTGTGGTGGGTCACAAACTAAATAAGCATGTTTAATTTCAGAAAGAACTCCCAAAACAACACCCACTTATTTATTTATGTCTGGAATTGCCCCTACCTTTCCTTACCTCACCAGTGATGCCCCTGTGGGCTCATTCCCTGTTTTCAGGGGACTGTCAGAACAGAACTCTGGTTCCTCACCAAGTTTGGACTCTGAATCTGACTCCCTCAATGGCTCCTGAGAGTCACTAACAGTTGTCTACTTCAATAAATCTTTGAAAAAGAAAACAAAGATGCATTGTTTAAATGTGCACTGTCACTGTAGAAGTAAATAAGTGCTAATAATGTTTTGCTTTAAAAACCATCTGGTTTCTGTATTCAGAAAAAAAATGGACTATATCTGTTGTTCAGCTAAAATGTAATAACACAAACTGGTTATAAAGGAAGTTGTTTATACAAGCCTTTTTCCACCATTATTCCTTTCCTCTCTTCTCTGCTATTATTTATTTTAAATTCTGGTTTAAGTGGATTAGATTTCATCCATAACCAGTATGTGACTGCATATTGCCACCATGCCAGCTTCTGCTAGGACCTCATTGAAATCAGCAGCTCCCCACCCTTCTGCTTGTCGAATTAGGTACTTTCCAATGTTTTCCTTCCTAAAATGATTAGTAAGGCATTCTAGTATTATTACATAAAATTTGTTAAAGGGTGTTTCACAGCCAGAGCCTGGGTAGTATCAAATCACCTGCATATAGCACAAACACATACACAGACCTGCAGTAAAATAAAACCAGCGAGACTGCAAGGTCATGTGCTCAAAAATCAGGAAAGGTAAAGTTTAAAGTAGTCTGTGCCTATGATTAAAGACAGTATCATAATTAATAACAGCAGTCTATCTCCACTCTTCAGGAAGCACTTCTGATACAGTTCAGATCTGGGGGAAAAAAAACAAGCTTAAAATATGACAACATATCTCCATGTGGTGTAAGTCATCACATTAAGATCTTTTGAATCACTTAACACCCTGCCTTGCTCTTAAGGGAAGAACAGAACTGGCAGAAGCAGGCGAACCACTGCTGTGCTGCCAGCAGCCGTGCGGACAGAAACAGGACATTTTACAAAGGCATGCTAAGGGAGAGGAGAGGTGCACCCCAGGTCTGCTCCCAGTTCCACAGGAGAGCACACTCCATGCAGCACACAGCTTCCTACCTGCTCTCGATCTCTTCTGCTCTCTTCTCTCTAGTTTGCCCTCTGAGTTTCCACCCTCTTTGTCATGACAATTTTTCACTGTTGGCAGTATCCCTGCCCAGTTTCCATATTGCCTTTCCACATGCAGCTGTTCCTTATTTCCATTTTGTCTGGCAACTCTTGATTTAGCACAAGTCTCGTTCCTTCTTTTTCTCTTCCTGACCTGCACTCATCACAAGTGGCCCTGATTTACTGTCTTCTTCTACATCTCTGTGCTCAATGGTTTGATTCAGCTAAGCCTAGCTCTTTCCATATACCCCTGATCCTTACCACCTATGTATCTCTTCTTCCATATCACAGTGGATCCCAGTCTTCTTATTGTTCAGTCCAAGGTTGTGTCACCTTTTCCACTCCTCATCACCTAATCCCGTCTCACCCACTACTTCCCATTCACCATTTCACCCTCTGCCCAGATTCCACCTCCATCCCCTTCTCCCTGGCTCCTTATCAACAGTCTTGCACTTTCACGTCAACATCCATGTCAAGCAGCCTCTGCCATAGTGTTGGAGTACATCAGGGAAGCACAGGAGATAGTCTCCTTTACTGTACCTAGTGTTCAACCAAATGCAACTATGAAGGAGATTACAGGTGAAACTGTAATGGAAGTCCTGCCGAATTCTGCTCTTTGACATGTTCAACATGGGCAAATATCTTCACCATTTCCAGAGTTCTAGTAATAATCTCTTTAAAATGCTTATAATTAATAAAGGTTTTCAAAAGAACGTGCATCATAAAAGGAGATTTTGCTGCCAGCACTCAAGCTGCTGGAACTTCTCAGAGAAAAGTTGCCAGAATTCCTTCTAACGAGAACAAAATAACGTGCTTTTGTTCATTCTTGTTTTCTGAAAAAAACAGGTATTTTCCTCATAATTACAGTTAGCCTGAGGCACACATCTCACCTGGAAAGTTGAAGTTCAAATGATTAATGTTCAGCAGATTTTAAAGCAACAGAGAACTGAAAACAGTGAAAATATAGACACCATTAATAGGTGGTGCAGCTAGTCTCACCTTCAATGTTAACCATGTATTTTGCTTTTTACTTTTAGAGTAAGGTTCTGTATGTTGGAAATAAAATGCAAGTCACAGAATTACCAAGAACTGAGTCCATTGTAAAAGCCATGCGGAAATGTCATCTGCACTCTCCCGAATGTGCTGCAGCTCAGTTTTCCAGAAAATATTTTGCTTGACTGAAAACAGTGTTTTTCTTAGACAGCATATGAGGCTGGTGTCCTCCATGTCTTTTATGCTACATCCTCTGTTGTTCAGTTGAATGGAAGCTGTCAGTGAACTCTCAAGGCCAAATGGTGGTTTACTTAGATTAACTGAGGCTCTGGCACACTCTTACAAAAATATAACAAAGGGAATAGCATAATTTTTTAAAAACAGTACAAGGGGAAAAAATAGCCCCACCTCCCCAGTCTCATTCCTTCTTATCTTTGACAACATGATCAAGAGGATGCACCAGCGGAGAAATGGAATGGGATTATTGTATTAAGACTCTATTTATACCATGGAGAGCAGAAAAAGCGATCATAATAGCTGTGAATGGAAGAGATGTTATCACGTGTCCTTTGTGTTACCAAGGTCTGTAAACTCAACTTAAAATCCCTGCCATCAGGTCTGCCTCTTGGCAAGTCTAATACATCATGGCTATTTGCTATGAGAAAGGCTTGTGAGCCAAAAGGTCCTTCCTGCTACTTTCCTGCATTCTATGGTAAATAGACCATATTACCCAAGTATCCCTGAAATAAAGACTTACAGCAAACAGAACCATAAGAAGTGAAAAAAATAGTAGCCATTTTTATCTTTCTTGCATTTTGCAGCATCGGACTCCCTACCTTTATAAGGATTTGATCTAAGAATGTACTACGTGCTTTGATCCCAATCAAGGAAATAACTTTCCCATTAACTCCAAATGTAAACACATGTTCAAGCTATGTGTAAAATCAGACCTCTCAGTTTTAGGCAAAAATCAAAGTCCAAATGACAGTTTTCCCCTGAGTGTATAAGTAATGTACTGTGAATAACACAACAGCCTGATGTTTAGAAAGGATCAAACAGTAGTTCATGTACAAGTTCAGGCTTCTTTGGTAATGTGGAAATAAGAGCAAGCAAAAGAAATCAAGGCTAGACGACTAGACAAAGTAAAAGATACACATAATGAATAAAAGACAAGCTATTGCTTTCCAAAAAGTAACTTCTGGATCGGTGAAATTCTACTGATGTCTAGAGTATTCCACAGATTACAAATATGTTTATTTGTAATAATTTCAAGTAGTTTCCCAGAATCATATAAAAGAATTATTTCAGACTTACTGCTTTAGATTCTTTTTTTTCTCTGTAGTCTCAATGAGAACCATCAGAATAGTTTTCTGAACAGAAATTAATTTTCTGAAGCATGCAAAATACAACTTATTTGTTTCATCTCAATTTATTCTCATTGAAAGCAATAGTTATCAAAGATTAATTGAAATACAAAACCCCTATGGACTTAAAAGTCTTGGATTTCTGAACACCGTAAATCTCAAGGAAGTAAAGTACTCTTTCCCTCCAGGGGATGTGGCAATTGCAGACAATTTAGAGGTCAGGATCTGCCACTTTTTTTCACCCAACTCAAATTATGAGTACTTTCATATCAACTAGAAATCTAAAATCCCATACTGCTCCTAGAAATATTATGGGTTGTGATCCTATGGTTACAGAACAGAACACTAGTGGAAACGAACAATATAAATGGAACACTTAATTTCATGTAACGTCCTTCAAATCAAGCAGATCATATTAACTACACTGTTAGTGCATGATTTTGCATCTCTAAGACAATGTGGGCAAATTTAGCAGAGACGAAACACAAAAGGTTCTGTGCTTTATTCTGACACCTACAGATTTAAAGGAAATGTATATCCTAGGAATTTTTAAGCTACCAATACAAAAAAATATTTAAATCTACTATAAAATTAGGAAAATACTAGAAAAAGATAATAGTGTTTTTCCAAAAGGTGCCTCAAGTTGCTTCATAAGGAAACATTACTTTCTACATGCACTGCCAACTTAACATTTTTTAATGTCTTTTGAGTCACTATGCCTACTCCAGCACAGCTGCAACTAGGCAAAGAAAGCAAAAGGTTAAGCTCAGAAACCAGTGTATATCTGTATGGCCAAAGAGATCCCTCTGACAGTATAGTGTTTGGGTAAGTTTATTTTCTTTCTTTCTCAGTCCCATGGATTTTCATCCCTTAAAACTATGGTAATTTGTAATAGCCAACAAACATCTACAAAGGCTGCCCAAGTTTAGACAGAATTCACTGTATTTCCAATGAAACCTGTTTGCAAAAGTGTTAAATATGGAACCAGCCAAAATTGGTATTACCATTATTTTGACCTGAGGTGATTTTTTTTTAGACAGAATTAAAGAAAAATGTTCAGATACTTTACATTTTTATAGAAAGTGATTCTTGGGGGTAAAGACAGCTGAATGAATGTCTCAGGAAACAAACCTGAACTTGGTATGTAGTCAGGCTTACACCTCTATCATGAGGTATTATAACAGCAAACTCAATAGTTGTCAAAAACTATTGTAGATTGTTTATGTACTATAAAATGATGCATCTCACTTAGGAATGTGCCAAAATACATATTTTGTCTCCTTTTCTGATCCTCAAGGATACCAGGAGACAAAGCAAGGCTAACTGTATTGGGGTTTTTGTATTATCAATAGACTGCTGAAAATGCTTTTATCATGCTAGGATTCATGCACTGGTCTCTATTGACTAGCAGTGCACAAATCCACTGAAATCAGAAGCATTCTTTTAAATTTACATTTAAGTAAGGGATTGATTTGCTTATAGAACTTCCGCCACTGTTTAGAAATAATAAATGAAGTTGAACAAAACAGCTTGATACTCACAAATCAAGCTGAGTTTCCAAGTTGCAGAAATAGGAATTTTTCACGTATTTTTTCCCACCAGTTCACTTGCAAATTCAGCAGTAAAATTTATAAACAGCACTGAAATATGATAAATACAAAACCCACAATTTAATTTTCACTTCCAACTTCACAGACCAGAGTTGCAAGAATTTATTAAGCTGGCAATCTTCTACACAGATTTCACTCTATTCACTTTATAATCTGCAATAAAATTACCAGAATAGATTTTTTTTCTCCTGCTCTTTGAAACTTATCCTTGTGTTGAGTCCCTTCAGGAGTCTCTTCATGAGAGAGACTGCGGTATATATTGGATGCTCAGAAAACTCTCTCTACAAACGCAAATTCATCCAAATGAGTGTAGTCCTGGAGAGGTATCAAAGCACATGTAGTAAAGTAGCAGAAGCACTTCCTGGCATTTAAGACTCACTAGCTCAATAAGACCAAATCGTTCAAAACTGCAAGGAGGCATCTCCCACTAGTAAGTCCTTCATTGGGTTTTATTCCATAACAACAAGATTAAAAACTATTTTAAACTTACTTTAAGAAATTAACTGCAATCACATCATAAGAAAGTATCAAGTTGGATCACCCTGGTCCAGTCTGTATTGATATCAGCATTAAATTCCTTGGGTTAGTGTAATCAACAATACCCTTCCCTCCTCCCACCTTTAAAAAAAAATACCATCACTTAAAACCAACCTCCATGTAAAAAAATTTTTGGGGAGGAATCCTGGGAAAGCTTTTAGGTCAACTTTTCATTGTGATTCAATCTGAAATATATTCCCAGATTACAAGCTAACTCCCTTGTTTTATTGAACTAATCACTTCAAATGAAGGGTTTCTCAGATGGAGTGAACCACAGTACAAACAAACTCACAAAGAAGTTTTAAAAGCCTAATTGTAAAAATATTATCTTTTAAACTTTTTTTTTAGTGACTCATAAGAAAGTAAATACCACTCTTCATTATGTAATCTATGACTCCTATTGAAGTCATGAGCATAAGTACCCAAGAGGACATTAACCAAAACTTTGGTGAAATAAATTGTAGAATTTGCAACACTAGTGCATTTCATCCTTCACCAAAGCCCAAAATAGTCTTTAGAATCCTTGCCATTTCTGCTAAATCACTTCTACTGACAATACCACATGCACTTTATAGGGAAAAAAACCCCACAGTCACAGGTGTGAAATACAGTATGTCTTCCTGTGCATTTTAACACACTTATTAATTTAAATCCTAATTTGACATGTCTTAGCTAGAAGTAAAGCATGCAAGTACAAAATAACAATCCATGCCTTCTTCCCTGCTGCCTAATCCTGAATGTGGCCACATTACCGGATTTCTTGCTGTTGTCTTCCCTAGACAAGAGAGTTCTACATCTCTCCGTGCAGCTGTTTGAGCAACCATGAGTCTGTCTCATACCTGTAAAGGCTATGCAGAGAAAGACCCCACATCTGAAGGCTTTGAAGGGACCTGAGACTTATTGAAAGGATTAGGACCTTCATAACATATATACACTTTCATTTATTTTATAAAGCAAAACAGAAGCTACCATCTAAACTTTACATGAGAGGACTTAGCCAGCAAGTGGACTGGGGTTCAACCCCTTCTTTCAGACTGACGATATTTAGTCCTTCATTCCTCAGCTTCTTAAGAAGACCTTTAATCATTAGGTTACAGACAACAGAGATGGAGGTAGGAGTAGCGGTCAGAACCAAGAATGTTCTCCCAGGAGTGTGCCAGCCTTCAGGCTGCAAAGCTACATAGCCAGAGAGCGTAAGGGGAAACACTGGTCTTGCATTTTCTTCTGCAGAGTGATGAAGCACCAGCATAGGCAACTGATGTGGATAAGAGGGAATCCCTCTGGCTGAGGAAAAACTCAATTGATAGCTCAACTTCCTGAAGAAATTTTCAGATGTAAGTGTTCCAAAACAAAAACTTGTGAGCTCTTTTGGGGGGAGGGGGAACACCCAAAAAACAGCAGGTGGGCTAATTGCAGGATAAAGTGTCAGGACCCTGGCAGCAGAGAAACCTTATGCCAGATCTGACAGTGGAGTAGTTTGCTTGGGGGAAGTGTCACTGATTTTGAATCTAAATTTGTTCAGAACAAAATTGTAGATATCTCTTCCCCAGTCTGTTATTTTTGTCTCATCATTCACATAAAAGAATATATCTGAAGCATAATACAAAGGGAAGAAGCCTGGAATGGATCACACTAATTTCATGATAAGCAGAGTAGTCTCATAATCATTTTGATCTCATGTCTTCACACTTGGACTGACAAGTCATCAGTAGAACAAGGTGGCCTGGGATGACAATGAAAGTGCCAAATGGTTCAAAGGGAGCTTTAGGCTTCATCGTTTCTGGTGAAACACAGACTATATCACTACAGTGCGGTGCCTGTTCTCTAGAACACTGCTACGGCCTCAGGGCGTTCCAGCATGCTGGTGGATCCTGACTTTCTCAGGAAGATCTATAAACTTAGGTCACATCCGAGGGATCAGTCTGGGAAAGTCCTGACCTCTGCCTGAAAGAGGAGATGACTGGACAAGGCCAGGAGTGAAGCTCTGCCCTCTATGTTAAGAGTAAGCCAAAGGCTGATTCCTGTATCTGATGACTCATGGTAGAAGAAAACAGATCGGAGTGCTGAACTTCCTTACAACAAGCTGGGTTTAGCGCATTTGAATTCCTTTGCTCTGCTCCCAGCGTTACAAATCTGTGAGACGAAGCACTTCCATGTATGCAGACACAGTGAGAGCCTCTGACTATTTTACAGATAGCAGGACTGTAAACCATAGTGGCCATAAACAAAGTAGTTCCCACACAATTTTCTTGTGCTGGAAAGTTGCTGTTGTGTGATAAGCTAATCCTCATGAATTTCATTTGCTTTCAGCTACATCAGGAAAAAAAATCTACTTCCAGGAAAGATAAAACAAATCTGAATGCCATATTTAGATAAAAAGACCACAGCCGTCATATAGACCCTATTTACACCTGTATTACCCCAGTGCTGCGTTAGTGCTTTCTGGGGTGGCATACTGTACAGCTCAAAGAAAATAAAAAATAATACACATATTCTTGCTGTGTATTTTTACTTAAAGAGGATCACTACCAAATAAATCACATCTTAAGAGAACTATGTCTAAGGACATTGCTATCACACCAGCATCTTAAAGGAAAAGTAAGCTCTGCTGTGTACACACAAGGGACTACAGAACCTGATTTAATCAGTCATGTCCTAATTACTTCTGTAGTAACCATGTGCAACCTACAAGTCCAAGGAACTACCATAGAAAAATATACTACTAATAATGAATAATTAAGAGCCAATTGGGAAATATTTCTTAATAAGCCATCTGTCAAAAGTTCATCAAATGATCTGAGGTTGTAAAGAATACAGAGGCCAGCATAGTTATAATGTGATCAAACATTTCTTTGACTACCTAGTATTCCATCTATATGTCACGAGCTTGTGCCTCTATCTGTTGTCCAAAGAGAATGTGATGATGGGTCAAAACAAGTTCTCAGTTACACCCCTACAATCCCACTGACCTCATGTGCTTGGCATTGCATGAATATAACTGAGAAAAGAATATGACCCATTATATGCTGCGCCAGTGATGAAATTGAGCTACCACACCAAAAAGGTCAGAATCCAGCTAGGGATTATGGAAATTAAACCAAGCAAAGGTGAATAAGCAATATTCTTAGATAGGCTAAGAAGGCTTAGATAGGCTAAGAAGAAAGGCTTTTCTTTTATTAAAGAAAAAAAAAATAGTCCATCATGAATTAATGTTCATCTTTCTTTTGCTAAGTCTAGAATAAAACTTCTGAAGATTCATGCTCCTTTCTCTCTTTCACAGGATTCATGTCCATAATTAACACATCTGTAGTGCTAAAATTGAGAACTTTTCCACCCAAATGTCAGAAGTTAAAGAAAGAGGAAGGAATTTGAAAAATAATTACATATTTACTGATAATGTCACACTGACATGTCTGTGCTCTAATATGCTACCTACTAGAATTTTTGACTGAATGAGAGTATATCAGACATACCTGAAAGACATTCTGGGTGAGCTGCATGCTGTAGTGGGATACGAAATTTGTATCCACGTTAGTTTTCAAATACTTTAATGTGCCTTGATTTTAATTTAAAGTGACAATGCAAGCTACTATTAAAAACATTTGGTCGTACATCTTTCACTTAATGAACATATAGGGCAGTACATTGAAATCTTCTCATGCTCCTTTTTTGTTTAAACTGCTGAAAGAGAGTGTTGAATGGGGGAACCACAAAGTTTGAACTAGTCCTCACACCTATGTTCCCGTTGCCAATGAATCAGAAACAAACAAACAAACAAACTGAGAAGTTCAGTTTTCCTTGGAGAAGGCTTTGTATTTGAAGGGAGGAGTTGCATATGTTAGTTTTAAACAGACACTGGCCATGTCTGTAGAACAAAATGCAGTATTGCGTCTGAAGCACAACACAGCACATGTGAAGCACAATGCAACAGTCTTCAAACTAGCCTGAGGTACCTTGGCATGCCTATGGAAAAAGCATTAGCTTGGAAACATGTTTTGCCTAATGTGGTTTAACAAAGGTATTGCTCCACCCACGTAAATGAGTTCTTGACAGAATACATCAGGCACGCAGAGCTATGCTGTTAAAGATAGCTTGGAGGTCTGAGTACTGGCTTTCACTTAGCGCTTGAAGACATGTTCTCCAACTTGGGAGTGGAAGACAACAGTTAGGCAACAAGAAGCTAAATCCTTCAAATTAAAAGTTACACTGACATTAGGAAAAAGATGATGTTAGGAAATAATAGAAAACACCAATTCCAGAAACAAGCAAATCATTTGGTAGTTTTGACTGGCATGTTGGAGACTAGCTACGTCTTGGAGTGTTGGAGTTTATTCTTTGCTTAAGAGTCACTAAAGCAAAATTTGACTCTGAAGACTGGAGAATTGCTTAAGTTATCTTCTGCTTCAAATGTCTCATGAAGACATAAGAATTCAGGAGACTAGGTGGTATCTGTTTAGTGTCCAAAGTTACATGTTAAAAATGCTCTCCTCAATGTGTGTTTCATAATGACAAACTGACAGGGTAAAGTGCTGAAAGGATCCTCCCTCTTATATATGAATATGATGGGGTATGGATAATACAGCACTGAACTTGCTTCTACTGGCAGCTTGGCATCTCATCACAGGCACCATCTTCTTCCTCAACTCTCCTGTGCTAAAGTGTTAGCATAGTAATAAGATTCACAGCTCACCTTTAGCACAGCACATCCATGCTGTCCTTGTCTCACCACATAGCACTAACAGCTATGAAAAAATAATTAAATGTATGTTAAAAAATTATTTATGTACAAAAAAATATGTAGAGTAGCTTTTTCACAGTGGAATCTCACATAGGGAATCTGGAGCTACAACTTCCTTAAGTCTGAAATTAAACTTTCTCAGTGCCCAGATCCTTGGCAACAAAACAAAAAAAAGTACCTGCAGAGCTTTAATAGTTGTGGCGTTAATTCTGTTACTGTTTCACATAGCTATTAAAATATTGTCTTGAATCCATCCACACAATTCCCATTAATGGAAACTTACATGCACATCAACGACTGAAATATCCATGTTAAAAATCTGTCAGCGACATATATTACTGTGCCCAAAGCAAGTTTTTAGATCATAGCATTCAGCTTTTCCCCTCTTCCCTCAGAAAAATAACTTGACCAACAGATAATTAATTTCACCATGTGCATTTCTTAGCTCTCATACTTGCATAGGGACCACCTAGGAGCATCCTTTTGATAAGTATTTAGAAAAATTATTTTAATAATAAAAACAGTATGTTAAACAGGTTTCATTTCAGTAACCAAGAGCAGATTCTAGGCAGATGTACTGAAACTCATTGAACATTTAAATATTCACAGGTTTTTTGATCAGTCTGAAATCCAGAGTATGAAAGTTAATCTCAACTGGAGGAGTGTGGAAGCAGAGTAGTTCAGAAGTGACCTGTCGAATTTCTGTTTAAGGGGTTAGAAAGAAATTAATCTCTTTTACAGTAGTAAGATCCTGGATGTTAGATTTTGTTTCAGCTTTAAAACTATGACTGAGCTGCTAAAGTGTCCTGTGATGAAAATGTTGTCACCACCTTAATCATAGCACCGTGAATTTGGCCCAGTGATAATTAAATGGTACAGTTGATTTTAGTTTTTCCTCTAGACAAATGTTAGCAAAAACTTAATTAGATATGCAACAGTATGCTCAAGGTTCGCCTCTATGAAACTCATTTTAATCTAGATAATTTAATGCATTGCTTCAGTATCAGAGACCTAGAAGAAGTTTGAATGAGATGTGTTAGATCTTTGCACTGACTCATTGCCTGCATTCTGTATGAGCTAAGCTACAACTTCTAGAAATTTACTATTTTGTGCTTCATCATTCAGAGATACGTCTTCCATCACCAGACAAGACACCATCATTAGAAAAGCAAATCTTAAAACTAACTGTACCCTATCTTCACTAGAAGTGCTGTAAGAAATGTACCTGGATGGTTTTTCACACAGTCACTTCAGCTATACTCCAGTGCACTTCAGTTTTTAATTCAAGAGGAGTGATGAAGCTGCATGTGGACAGTATGCATTTGTTCACACTTCACAGTCACATTTGTGAACCTCTAACAATATACATTTTTACAGCCATCAGGTCAGCAATGCTTAGATGCACTAACAGCTAAGAACCAAAATAATACCACCCAGCTCCTGACAATCACATCCAATTATTCACTGCTTTGGACCCCAGCCTGCATATCTGTTGACAGTTCTATTTAGGATAATGGGCATCGCATCCAGTTGTGATGACCTCCAGGAAGACCTCAGTAGTGAAATAATAAGTGATAAAAGGCAGGTGAACATCAGTGCAGATAGATGTGATACACATGAGGAAAATCAGCCTTATTTTCATCTGTACAGTGATAACCTCTGAGCTGATTGCTATTGTCCTGGAACGGCATCTTTGTGTGAGAGAGCTCTGAAAACATCAGTTCTACACCCAGCAGCAAACAAAAAGTAAACAGAGCATTCAAAATTAGAGGGAAGGAATGCTGAACAAAAAATATAACCTTATTCTGACACTGTATAAATCCATGGTAATTCCAAGATTAAAACTCCAAGTACTTCTGGTCCTCTGTCTTCGATAATAACAGAACAGGAAGAATTACAGGGAACAGCAACAAGGTCAATTAAACATTGGCATGAGAAATAACTAAACATTACAATTCTTGAAACTGGAAGAAAACAACTTAAGGCAACAAGACAGTGGCTGAGACCATTTTATCATGCCTGATGCTGAATAGTCATTGTCTTTTTGAGTACAACATGAGAGGGCATCAAATGAAACTAGATGGCTTGCAGGTTCAACAAATCGAAAGGAGATGGATCCTTACAAAACATGCAGACAAGCTATGGAACTCCCTACCAAAACACACAACATAGGCTGAAGGTTTACACAGGCACAAGAAATCAATATATTCCTGGAAGAAAAAAACCATGAAAATCTATAGAAAATAGACACCACACCTGCTTCAGGAAGGTTGCTGGAATAGTGTTCTGGAGTAGGATACTATCTGTTTTCCGCTGTTCTTTCTTTAAAAGCCTGTGATGTGAGATTACCAAATGCTGCTGGTCAATGCCAAGTGCTAATCCAAGTAGATTGTATTGACTTGATCTCCTTTGTTGAAATGTTTGTGGACTCCAGTGGATTTGTGCTCCATTCTTTCGTATTATGAAAAAAACATGTAAAATCTTCTTCAGTGCCAGATTTATCCCATGCTCATTAATTCTATTCTTTACTGAGCAAATAAAGACATCAGGCTTCCTGGTTTGGATATCCCCTGAAATCCTTTTAAAAACTAGGATTACATTAGCCACCTTCCAGTTCCCTGAACTCAGTTCTCTGGCTCTAATAGCTCAAAAAATTTAATCCTTGAGCTACATTAGAACACAGACATCTTGCATGAACACCATTGTACCTATTCATACTACACCCTTTCTACTAGCACTTCATATTTGAGATAGATCTTTTAATTAATCCTCTATAAAGGGGGGTTTGGTGTGGAAATCCCCTCTCTCTCTTTTGCATCTGAGCACATCTCTTGAAGTTCTATTGGCTCTATAAAATATTGGTCCTACAAACTCCCTAGCAGTCTTGGTTGTACTGACCCTGATGTATTCAAAGAAGGAATCTTTATTACGTTTCTTGTTTCTTTTAAGTTGTTCAAACTCTTGGTGAGGTTAAGTTGTACTACTGCTCCTTTGAGCCTTGACAGTTATGCTCCCCAGCTTCTTCTCCCTAGACCCATACCTAGATTCTTCCTCTTCTGGAAAGTTAAGTTGACACAAGAATCCACAATTTTTTAAAACTGGTGTGCATTTACACAAGTCTATTAAAAGGCACAGAAGGAAAAATAACTCCAGATGCAGATTATCCCTGATAATTCCTTATTCCTTAAGGAAGAGAGTGTCTATTTTAGACTGTAAACTTAGTCCTGTTTGCATGACAGACTACCTACTTTTTGTCACATGCATACATTTCACAAGAGAAAGTAGAACAAATCTGAGTCACTAACAGAGATCATCAACCTGCACAGCCATGAACCAGACAAACAGACCAACCCAAGGACTTCAATTTAACACATGCTTTTATCTTCTTCGCGTTAAATCCATGATCTGAAGATTTAAAAAAAGCATTTTTCCCCACTTACTTCCTTTGCTGTTAATTTCACTTTCCAGAAGTTAAGATTTTACTTCCCTGTTGACCCTTCATTAGAGAAAAAGAAAACAAAATTTTGTGGAAAGAAAGGCCCTTTTCTTATGATAAATACTAGGACAAACATTTGAAAGAATACAGTTTACTCTCTTACAGACAATAGCCTTGTTTTTACAGGCTGCAATCAAAACATCTACAGCCAACATCTCAGCCTTCCACCTCAATTTAGCAGGCAAAAAGAGTTTGCTGTGACATATCACCAACAGAATGCATCAAAATATTTGCAGCCAGGTAATGAGGATCCCTGCCTGGGCTTCACAGTCCGTGCTTTGCCATGGAAAGGATGCAGTCAGCAACGCAAACCTGTTCCTCTGTCAACCTTGTGCAGCTGGCAAAGAGAAAGTGATAAAGAGGCAAATGGGAGGAAGGAGCACAGGAGGAGGCTTTCCCTGGGTGCTCCTTTCCAAAAAGTAGAAAAGGACCCTCATTTATCAGTGCACAACATATTCTGATGCACAGAGGGACAGAGGCAGAGTTTGAAGGCACCCTGAATACAAATTATATATAGATATTCCAGTGCTAAAAACAAGCTGCAATGAAGAAGCAAGATGCTGCCAACGTAGAGCCAAACAGCAACCTCCTAGGAATGGTGGAACCAGACAAAAGATTTACTACCTGTCTCCTTGAGGAGCAAAGATATAAGCAGCAATGTGGGAGGAGAGGAGGGGTAAGGAGGAAGAGCCAAGTTGCACTGAGCCAGGCTCTCTCTCCCCCTCCCCACCACTAGTTAGCCCATTGCTAGGACCTTTCAGAAAACATACCTTGTGATATTCCCAACAAGCTGATTTTCTCACAGGCTTAGAAAGCCTCAGCAGATAATCCCTACAGCCTCTTTCTGTCTTTATAATCTCCAAAGGATAACTGCAAGCTATAAAGTGAATATTATGACACAGAGTTCAATAAGAAATACACTTCTTATTTCAGTTACTGTCCCATGACTGCAGGCTATTACTACTATCTTCTAAAGATTTAGCTTTAAATGTTTTCAGTTGTTTTATTTAGCTTCTGTTGCAGATACATATTTATTGACTTTACTGCCAGTTTCAAATACGAGCACTTTAACAGTACCTACAAATGTGCTCACAGACCTTTGAGCAGGCACCAGATGATGACTGTGAGTGTTTATGTACATATTATCATTCATGTTAGTTTAAATGCACATCTTCATATCCAGTTTTAGACACTTCCCTTGCTACATTAAATATTGCCAGTAACCTATGAAGCAGAGGTGAAAAGAGTAAGACATGCAGTAATGTCTGTATGCTTACATACCATTTTGTCTTAGTTATCGCCACTCATTCATTATTCCCTCCATCACAGTGACTTCTTAGCTAATTTCTTGGACTTGTCACAGATGCTGTGTCATCTGGCCCACAGGAGAAAGTGGGTTATAGCCAAGAGTTTAAGGAGAGCACTTCAAGACTTTTGGGATTACTTCCCTTTATAAAAGACGGTAGGGGACAAAACCCAAATGAACCCGAAGTATTAAAGTAGCAATGAATAAAAACATATGTCAGTTCATTTCTCTTAATTTTTTTTCACTTGAAATTTTTTTCTGATTTGGTATTACAGTATGTCCAAGTTACACAAGAGAAGGGATTCAAACTTGCTGATAGGCAGGCTTGGCGACGGTATAACTGAACAAATAATTCCTTCCTAATTTCTCATTACTGCTTTAACTTTTTTTAAACTCTGCAATGCACTGTCAACCTGCAGACACAACAGACATAAAATTTATGTGTATACCATGACATGTCAGAGCAAACTCAGACTCCAGCTCTTTCACACTTTGCCTTTAATTCAGTAAGCGTCACCTCTAGCAGTACTGGAACACTTTCTGAAAATTAGTATAACTCATTAAAAATTGTGTCCAATCATCATAACACTCTTCTAGGGATTGCAGTGTTCTCAAGCTATACTCGGTCTAATAAATTTGGTAGATGCCAGAATAAAACTACACTTCAGCATGTTTTACCACATTATTACTATGGGACCTAGAATTTGAATCTAGTGTTCTTGCAATCATGACAGATTTACTATAGTTTTCATGTAATAAACTAGATGGGTATGATAACATCTGTATAGCTGCTAGAGTATAGCTGCATTAACTGTACTTTAACCATTGCTTTATGATTTGAAAAATATGGGTTTGGGCCAGAGTTTTATTGGTTTGCCTTGCTCAAACGTGCTCTCCATGGCAAAACAGTCATTTTTTTCTGTTCCAGCTCCTGGAACTGTAACACGAACAGGAAATACTATTTCACATACATTTACAACCACACAGGGCAGTCTGCCAGAAGTTTGTCTGTTCTCTTTCTCTGGAGTCCAGTCCACTGAAAGGTGAATCTGCTTATCTTACATATGGTCCAGACAGCCACAGTTGCCGGCAAAATTCAGTGATGCTTAACGAGTGAGCTGTGCTTCCAAGAAACAGACAAAGGCTGAGAGCCTGGAACTGGCCAGTTTTCAGGTCTCTCACAATGTTGCATCATCCTAAAGAAACCCTGCAGCAGAACTGGGATTAGAGACTGCGCATGAGAACTCCCATCTGCCAAAACATCAAGGAAAATATACAGACTTGGAGAAAACATTTTAACCTATCAAAACCAGATGTTCCCATTCACCCTTCATACCTATGCATTGTTCCACCTGTATGTCAAGGTGAAGGAGATAATTCTGTTCCTTTGCTCTTATTTATACTGATATCTGCTTTCTAGCCTGAAGAGCCTATTCAGGCTTCCCTCCAATACTCTGCATTAAGATGTGCAGTTACATGAATATCTGATTGATGGTCCAGTCATGTAAGATTTCACAGACAAGCAAGAAATGAGCTACCAAGAACGCAAGAGAAAAGTGGAAATGCATGGCTGTAACTTAAATTAGCTTTTATCTTTTGCATCCCATGGCATGAATGGTGCAGCTTGCTCAGGGTGGTGTTTCTGGGGCCAAGTGAATTCCTTTGAAGAATTCCTTTGTGACTGGGTTACTTATGGACAGAAAGTGAAGTTGAAATCTTTTTACTGGCGTTTAGAAAATGATAGTCTCATGGACAAGGAAACCATAGCCAACCAGAGGAAAGTGCACGTCTTTAATAATAGGACACAATTGAACCTTGGGGGAAAAAAAGGGTCTGGTAATTAAACATTCTCCTAGGGTTTTGAAAACCAAGGCCCAGTTTCCTGCTCCATCCCAGATTTCCTGCATGATCTTTAGCACATCATTTGGTCCGGGTCAACAGGCACCAAGCCTTGCGTCCATTTCCATGAACTTCAGTGCCCATATCTATGCATGAATTTTATTACCAACAGAAGAATAGCAGTGAAAGCAAGGACTAGCACCGGAGGTCTCTCCCTTTCTTCCCACCTAATGCCAGCACCACCAGGCAGGAGTCAGATCCTGTGCTGTTCTCCCTCCAGCTCTCTGTAACTAGCGCTGCCCACCATGACACCAGGGATGTCCAGATGTAGCACCTTAGCTGTGATTGCAGGCTGCAAGCAAAACTAGCTCCTGAGCAGTAACAGAATGTGGGCGTCAAGTTAAGGAAAATGCCTGAGTGGCATCACATCCATTAAGAGAGCAGCGTCTCTTGCCACTGAGCAGAAAGGCACATTTCCTGGCCTGAAATATGATCACATGAGGATATAATGTTAGATGCAATTTTTTGTATTTTCCAATAGGTAATTTTATTCAAAATGTATTCGCAGTTCATATCATGGCCTTTCAAGATATTTGTGCTAGTTTCTGACTATCTGTACAAGATTTTCTTCATTCTTTCTCACTTCCAACAGATATTTGAGGAAAAGTTTAATTGGATATAACAAAGATAAAATTAATTGTCTAATTTGAAATACCTTTGAATAAGTCTTATTTTGCTGAATTCTGAACATGATGTTTTACTTGACACACTTCTAACTGACATCAGTGGTGCTGGATAATGTTAAGGAAGTGTAAATGATAGATGGATGTTGACTTTTTTTCTTATGTCTGCCACTCTGAGCTTTTCCTCCCAAAACCTTCCTTAGGGATTTGAAACAACTAATCTAGCTGCTGCTGCCTTAGCACTGTCTGAAAATCCTTCATCATTCAAGGACCTTCATTTACTAGCCAGTTTGTGAGGTGGCTTCTTGATCTTTGTGAGGGTTCTCTTGGAGCTGGATATCTGATGTGAGCTGCAATTAAATGCATCACTGATCCAGGCAAGTCCAGAGCTCACAGTTTCAATTGGCCAGACTGAATCCTGGAGAGGTACTCTCGTATATGCATTTCTTGTGTGTTTCTCCAGTAAGATTATTTTTGTACATAGCTGGATAGTCTGAACAGACACTTGAAGGGATATTTTATGCGCACACTGAAAGACAACCCAACCTCTCCTGAGGTTCCTGCCAGGGCAGAGCTGTGAGTGATTTGTTTTGAATCGGTGGACTTCAGAAACTGAACTCCAAAACCATGTTCACAAGGAGCAAGAGGCACCTCCCAGGTGGAATAAGGAGTTGGGATGAAGCATAAAGCAGTGGGTACATCAATAGACTAATGTCACCTTACTGATGGGTTCTGCCAGTCTTTCTGTGCGGCCATAAGTCTTCGGATCTCCCAGTGCTCTAGTAAATCTACAGATCAGGTTTGGCTAGCAGGGCTTACCTAGCCTAAAGGACATCTTTGAGATCATTTCATGAACTATTAATTGCCACTTAAGCACTGGGTGTTATTTTGCACCATTTAAGGGCTGTAGTAATGACATTCTGAAACTGGATCCTCCTCCACTCCCCTTTTAGTGAATAGAGGGTTGATACACAACAATTTGCACTTCAGCAAACAGAAATTTTATCATTTGCCTTGTCTGATATGTTAATACTGCTGAGACAAATTCACCCTTGAGACAAGACTCTAGCAAATACTCTCCAGTCAGTTTAGGTATCACCTTGTGAACTTTGTCTAAACAAGCAAAGCAGAACATAAAAATGTACCAAAAGAGAACATTAAAAAGGAGAGGAATCTATTTCAGAGTTTGAGAACAGCACTCAGTCTTGGAAAAAAACCTCGGGTGAAGTACTGGCCTCTGTGAAATTGGTGACAAATCCCCCCGCTACACTTCCCCCCACTTGTGTTCTAATGTTTCAAAGGAAAATTGATTTTCCTAGCTTCTCTATAGACATAATGCTGATAGGGTAATAAGGAACTATTCACATCTATCATACATAGTCACACTGTGCTCACCACACTCAGCGTCAGAACTGCCTTTCACAAATAGCGGGAAGGAGAAAGTGGCAATTGTTAATAAATTTCCTGGACAGATTTATTTTACCTGTTGACATTTTGAGAAGCAACTCAATCCTCATACTTTAAAATCTGACTGTGCCTGTGGGACAGGACCAATTTGCATTAAATCATGAAGTCCTAGAAGAAGATAATCGCAATTTGTGTTTATGAAAATTGGTAAAGTCATTTGGGTTATTAGTAACAAATGTTTAACAATTCAAACTTTTCAAAGACCCTTCTGTATTCTCTCTAGGAGGGTTTCAGTTTGGGCTGCCACTGTGCCTCAAGGAAAAACTGTGTGTATCATATACAATACTATACTATTCCTGACCTGTGTCCCACTTGAAAACCCAAGTACTTTCTTGTACTTTGTGCTCTGCATTCAAGCTTTCTCCTTTCCGTGTGGAGCTTCTTACATTTGTAAGTTTAAATCAGCTCAGAATAAAGGCAAAGTGTTTCTGTTAAAGAAGTGATCAGGCTCCCTAATGAACCGTGGTCTCCATAATAAATCCAACATTACCACACAGTAATGCTGACTGTACAAAGTTATTTCCTACATCACATACAAGGGAAAATATGCTGTCTCAAGACATGCTGTGAAATGGTAATTATTGCCAGTTATTTATTTCTTAATATAAGTCATGGTATGTATCCAACAATTGTGCCACCTCAGTATTTTATGGAATATTTAAAAAATTTTACAAAAGCTTAGTTATCAACAAAAGTAAATCAAAAGAGAGAAATGAAAAAGCTGCCTTCCTCCAAACTCTGAAGAATTATTACATCATATAATACCATGGTGATTTGAATGGCAGAACTGCCACCCAAAGTGGCATTTGGTCCAAAGGACCAAAATCAAACAGTGTAGTGGGAGGATTGTGCTTACATCTAAAGGCTGGGAGGTCCAGCACAGCAATTTCAACAAGAAAGCAGCAGACATCTAAATGGGCTCATTGCCCCTCAGATAACTCCAAAACCAGAAACATGGTGGACATTTTTGATAGGCTTCACGTCTAGATTATCTTTCTTCTTCAATCCAACTGAAACAAAGCTTGGGTTTGATTTACTGTTTTGTTTAACCCATCTAGCCAATCCCCAATTAATAAATTTCTCATCAATAAAGCTATAAATTATAGTTTATATTTCACTGATGTAATGGGTCTTTCCATAGTCTACTGTGATAACAGAAGAGTGGCAGCTGTTCTCTTTGAGTGGAAGTGCACAAGGAGATCTGAGAGATCAGTAAACATTTTCTTTCAAGTTATTTTCAATGTTTTTATAACCAGTGTTGGGAAAGGAGAAAAAAAATCCTCTTTCTTTATAAATTGGAGGGACAAAATGTATTGGTGGTGTCTTTTCATGCGCTACTACTACTCTGGCCTGATGCGGGGGAGGGTGAAACATTCTGGCACCTTGTTCTAATAAATCTTCTTCAGTTTTCTCATGGACACAGCACATTGTAATTTAGAAACTTGGCAGGGAGGAAGTCCAAGTGCAACATCTTCAAAAGACTGTGGCTTTAGTGAAAATATAAGTGAATGAACTTGGCCTGAGTACAAATAAAAAATGCATTCCTGGACTGAAGAGCTACAGCATTAGCTTAACCTTAACACCAGTTCTGCTTGTCCAGAAGTCAGAAGAGTTTTGTTTTGTTTTAATGTATAAGATCAAAAACACAAATAAATTGAATTCCCTGCCAGTGGGTGGAAGTAATATCTCAAGCAGCTTTGCTCCCAGTGTAAAAGAATTACTGCACTGTTATACATTTCCATGTTTAATGAGTTAAAATTCAGGTGCTGTGGTGGGTCTGCCAGACCATATGAGGTCTACTTTATGAGACTTTTATCTATACATCTGCAGCACTATGCTCTAGCTTTATTGCCTTGCCTTTCTTATGTGTTTTTTTGTCTTGTTATTGCCACTGTTTTTTCATGGGGACAACTTTGCCAGTGGATGGACACTTGGGGCCAAAACCATAATAAAGACTTTTGGTTATAAATGGTGCTGCCTTTATGAAGAAGACATGAGAAAAACACACTCTATAAACCACCTTTACCACAATGTTTTCCTTCCCTCCTCCATCCTCTTACACCAGAGAAGGACTGTGAATGGTGTGCTTGAGGGGTGTCCAGCTTTAAAACCAGGACTGTAAAGTCAGATTTTTTTTTTTTTTTCCTCTTTCAGTGGTACTTCCTGTGTCCAAAATTTGAACTGTGCATGAAATGGACGTTGCTGTAAAGGACCTGTAACTTGAACTGTCAAGTTTGTTGAGTGGTTGTGTGCCACCCAATTTATTATGCTACAAAACAGAGAATGCTTTCTTTCCAACTCTGCAGTATAAATGTTCTTGGTAAAAACTAGGATCTATGCACATAGGCCCTGTGAATTAGCTCATTGTCCCCCCCATCCAGCCCCTGTCATTGGCTCAGCCTTTGCTCTTCCAGTCCTTTTGCACTGTCCAATGATTTTAATGGATTTTGCTGTGGCTTCTAAGAGCTCGTTCAAGACAATCACACTTATGTCAGTTTTGACCTTGATCTAAAAGAACTCCATAATTCAATAGCCACAAGTTCCATTTCTCAATATTATGCCAAAATTAATAATTTAAAAAATAAGCCCTTTGGAAGAGTCCAAATGTCTGTTCCCTCCAGAAGGTATCAAATCTGGGAACGGAAAACTTTGTCTGAAGCTGCAAACACATTCAGTATCTGAATTCACCACAAAGCTGAGTTACATGTGCTAAGTTACAGTCACAGGTTTTAATCATTGCATCCTACCTCATGCTTCATAGGTATCATTGAAGAGCTAAAGAAACTACTTACACAAAATACGAAAACAATTATTTGAATGTTATTTCATACTGACAGGCAAGCAGCAATTTACCAACTGCCGGACCCATGTGTCACTCTCAATTCTTATTCTTAAAGGCATAAAAACTGCCTGCCAATTCTTTAGGGCATCTCTTCCATAAAGGGTTAAATGGGGAATGGCTCTTAGGTTGGGTTATACCATCACCCAGACAAAAACTCCCAAAGGCTTTGTGCTTGATGTGGTCAAAGGAATCACAGCTGGTTTACCATAAAAAGAGAAAATGTGAATTTGCCCATCTTGTACATGGGAGAGAAAGGCAGTATTTTAATGTGGTGGTTTTTTTAATGTTATTCTTTGTTCCCTCCCTGTATGAGGACCCGGTAACACCCTGGGCTTTAGGCTACACCAAATTTCTGGACATAATGTTATGGGTTAAAATTCCCATTTAGTTTATTGGAGTAAAGATTTCACATTTGGATGTAAGGTATTGTTCCTGGCACTATCCGTCTTTTTTTTCCAGTGCACTCTGAGACCGGAGTATCCAATGGCACCAAATATTAAAAGACTGTTTTCCACCTAATGGAACAAAAATCAGTTACAGTAGTGGAGTCACCTCAGGGAGCCAAGTGATAGTCTCAGCGACACAGGTTACAACTATGCTGAATACCTGTTGATCTGGAATTGTGCATGTGTGAATGGGAATAAACCATTGACTAGCTGGCTCTTCCATAGGAAACGTTCTCTGCTTAAGCCCTGCGTACCTAATAAAAGTGTTGCTAGACAGTTCCAGTTTGGAAGTGCTCTACAGTATTCTGTGATGTTGGTGGTATTTCTTCTGACTAATTTATTTTATTGAAATATTCATTGTACCTGCTGTTGGTCACTGCCCTGCAAGTTACTGCTCCAGTTGCAACCATTGAGCTGCTGTGCAAACCTAGACTTTCTGAGGTATGTGGAGTCTTGTCTAACAGCTTAATATCAGACATATATCACAGTGCTTTTGTGACAACAAATATTCTCACGATGTACATCAGTGGATCATTTACATTAGAGACTTTTCACTCCAGGCTTGATTGTGCCAGAAAGTTGCAGACAGTTGATTATATGTGTTTTGCTTTCCACTAGTTTTCCTTTCAGAGCCTTATCTCAGGAAGACCCGAACAGAAATAAAACACAAGGCGCTGCAGGATCAGACTGAGTAACTATTAGCTTGATGAGTTAGATTGCTTGGAGGAGGTTATTATTACTTGGGCTCAAATTGACATCTGCCAGGTCTCTCCTCCTCCCCCTCCTTGGATCAGCTTCAAACAGCAGTTCTTCCTGTGTCTAAGAAATCAAGCATTTTAAGATTAAAAAGCTTAAAAGTTGCCTCGAGCGCAGGCTTACCCTGCTAAATCAGCACAGGTTTAAATGGACAGACTAACTATTGAACTTTATACAGGACTTCCCATCCTATGGAGGACTGCTGAGCATCTTCGGCTGTTGGTTAACACCTTGCAGGATTGGATCATAAAGGATTACAGTGATTAAGGAAAGACATGTTTGATCAGCTTACAGTAAAGTAACTCTTAGGAGGAGGTAGTCTAAGTAAATAAAATGAAATACAATTCCCACCACACACTGAAAATCTGACATTCTTTGCTTGCTTTTCCCAATATCATCTTATTTTATGGTCTTTGGGGGTTTTGCAGCTGTCCTCATCTTGCTAGATTCATAAAAACAGTGACTGGGTATATATTGCCCAGGGTGGGGTTCCTCAGTTTGGATGACAGTGAAAGGCGATGCTTTTGATCCTCCTCAGCCTTTCACAGGGTCTCATTTCCCTTTCCAGGAACAGTGGGAGAACCTCTTCTACTTTCTCTCTGCAGAGTAACGAATGCTCAGTCATCTCTGCTTTGCTTTTGCAACACAGCAGAGATGCAAGGGGACTTGACTAAGCTCCTCCTCATCTGCCCTATACATAAGAGTATTGCAACCAGGAGCGTACAACTGAGGGGAAGGAGGAAAGACTTGTACAAGACAAAGTTCTTGATGGTAATTTTGTGATCAAAAATGTCATCAGAAACTGATCACAGGAAAAGTGGATCCCTCTAGGTTCTGGGATATGAGGGAGGTAATGTTTAGATGTTCGGTTATTCTCACATTTCATATTCTGAAAGAGGGAGATGCAATGAATCCACTGCTTACCACAGTACGGCATATAAACTTCATTCTCTGTTTTATTCCTTTGGTTTTCTGTTGGAGTGAATACGTTTACTAAGATACATGTGTTTTGAGTATACATATGAAAGATGTGATCCTAACTTTTTATTGGTATGGCTAATTGCAAAATATATCTGAATATGTAGCAGACTTCCAAGCATATTGCTGTCTGCACTTGTAAAGATCACTATCCACAAATCTGACAATTGCTCATCTACTTGATTCTCTGTTGTGCAGCCTAGTATGGACAATAAGCTTGCCTTGATCTTCCAGATTCAGAATGTATTTAGTCACATGATCCCTTTGTTTAAAAAATGTTCTGTACCAGAATTGCTTTCCTATGCTACTGGTAAAAACAAAGAATAGTGCAAACGTGAAAGTAAGACTGTGTGGTAAAACTCACAAGAAAACATAAGTTCTAAATTAAAAAGGAAATTAAAAAGTTAGTGTCCTCACACTATAATTCACTTGGCCTTGTTTCAGCCTCATGCATTTTTTATCTGAGTTTATTACATTAGAAATAGATAATCAATCTTTTAATGCTTTTTAAATTATGATTTGTAGCGAACTGAAATAATGGAAATAGTAATGAAGGTCTATAATGTAGGTGTAGTAAGTAAAGACATTGTGCTCTCATACTTGAAATGCATACTTAACTTCAATTGTGACTAATAAATAGAACTTTTATCATAGTATATCACACAATAGTTTTTAAATGTGGGCAAGTTAACATTGCTTTTGAAATCTTCATGTTGTGCTTAAATATTTCTTACATTCAATTTCCTAGTAATTGTTAAGTACAAAGCACTCAAAATCTGTTTCTTATTAGACTTGCAAAGTTTATATATTCTCCTTAACCAGATTCAAGTTTCAACTCTGTTGTACTGTAATTCAGGGTGGGGGTAAGTGTGCTTTGAGTTTCACTTTTTCATTTTTTTCTGTGACCTTTTATTCATTTTAATGGGCAGATGAAAGAGACAAAAAGAGAAAGAATAAGAGAGAGAAGGAGAAAGAGGAGAGAGAAAATGAGAGACAGGAAGAGAGGGAAGGGAAGGGAAAGGAAGAAAAAAGAAAAAAGAAAAAAGAAAAAGAAAAAGAAAAAGAAAAAGAAAAAGAAAAAGAAAAAGAAAAAGAAAAAGAAAAAAGAGACAAAGAGAAAAAGCAAATGAAAAAAGGAAATAAAAAGAAGGTGGAAGGAAAGAAAGGAAGGAAGGAAGCGGGGAGAGAGAGGGAAAGAGAGAGAGAAGGCGTGCATTTTCACTGTCATGGTATGGAAATATCAGGAAAGAATGGTGAGCCCTAAATACATGCACATAATATACAGTACAAATAGCAAAGCTGCAAAGAAGACAACTCTCTTTATGCCCTGGAACTCTGCTTTCTTTGCAGACAACAATATCTTCCCGGGGGGGGAAATTAATTCAGAAATAACTTCTCTTGAGTAAGGAGGTATAAAAGATATGTTCTATAAAGATGTTGCAGCTAAGCTGGTTTTCAGGGTGAATGGTTGAAGTAAATTTTAGAAACAGGATGCTGCCTGAAGAGCTATGATTAGAGAGAAATCTGTGTCAATAAGCCATAACAGAAGGAAGCAAAACACCCTAAGGAATTAAAAAATCTGAATAAAAAAAGTCTATCTGAGTTGTTATCTCAATCTCACTTTCTAGCCTTTTGGTAGTTTTAGATACCGCATACCTTCATTCACCTCCTTTTAGGTGAGATCTACACTTACATTTTTAAAAAAATCAAACTATTAGGAAAAATAAAATAATTCCTCAAAAATTCTGTGTTGCTCCTAAGAGGGAGGAAAAAAGAGTCCCCTCACCCACATAACATTAATGTGTGTTTACTTAACAAACCCATCTGCAGTTCAAAAATGGCAAGGAAGATGTACTTGAAAGACATCCGTCTTTGGTAAAAGTGGAATTTGAGGTCAGCATTAGTAAAAATTCCATAATTCTGCAAGAAACTGTCAGTCTCCCAAACTTCCTAAACTGTGAAATTTCCTTGAGCTAATTTTTCTGCTAAATTGCTCTTAGTTCTGCTTCAAATATGGTTTTTACATTACTAGATCTTGGGCCTCTGTTTCAGTATCACCAGGATAGCTGCAGCTCAGTTGTTGGCTTGTGGACACATGCCACATCCAGCCCCTGGCAAGAAATGCATAACAAAAATATAAAAGATCAAATTCATTCAAATTAGACCTTCTTTAATGCATGGATTAGGAAGGAAATGGTGGCATATCCTAAGAAAAGCAAGAGCATTTGGGACATGTCTCTGTATCTTCTTTAGGAAATCCAAGCCAAGAAGAAGCATCTTCCCAATAGCAATACAAAAAGCAAGATGAACAATTAAACGTTTTTAACACCATATCTGAAGAAAACTGACTAAACGGCCTGTTACGTTGTCAAACATAACCACAGAGCCAAATTTTAAGCCTTCTGCATCACATAGTATATTTGACTTAGGCCTCAGCTATAAGTGCTTCATTCCACTTTCATGAATATTTAAACCAGCATATAACTGGAAAAAAAGTAAACAAATACTATGGGAAATCCACTGAAACAGATTGTCTGTCATTTTACTTTTGTTCTATTTATTCTGTCTGTAGTTCAAACCTCATTTTTCTATGGCTTGCCTAAACAAGTTTTGGGTTGTAGCTATGGCTTCCTTAGCACAAGAGAAAAATTTCAACTCATTATTCTCAGGAAAAAAAAAAAAGTATTGCTTCTGCAGAGTATTGGAGCCATCTGTAAGGATAGAAAGTGTCATTGCACATTAAAGAGCTCAAGGATCAGGCCCAGAACCTTTTTACAGAGGCATTTGATTGCTTTAGTGAGTTATTACATTATGACATTGCTGAATGTGATACATGATATTTCAGTTGCATAGAGCTACAGGAATATGATAATTCAAAAATTCTTACTCAAAAAGTTAATGGAATGAATTGTGGTAGGACCACAACCATATCTGTCATACTCTTGAAACAGAGATGTTCCTTTTGTTTTCAGTGAAGAGATAATACCCATATGCCTTTGTCTGCTTCACAGGCTCAGTGAACACACCATAGTGAGACATCTTACAAAAAAAAAAACCCAAAAAAACCCTGGAAACCATCCTTTAGCATGGGTAAATAAGAGAAGGTGATGTATATAACATTCAATTATTTCCACAAGCAAAGAGACGAATGGCAAGTTTAGATGTCCCAACACACACAACCTTGCAGAGTGCCCTTGTAGGAGCTAAGCTGAAGTTAGCAGTTTTCTGGGGAGCTAGCATCAAAGGCAGGCCCTGGCTTGCCTAAATGTTGACACACAGGAACATTGAACTGTTCCAAATTCAAATTTGCTTTATTTAGTGTGTGTCTGTGTTTGCCTAGCTATAGGACAACTTCACCCAAACTGGAATTTAGGGCTCTGGGGGTTTTTAGTTGAAGGTCTTTGGTTGCAGGACTGTTGGGGTGCTGTGATGCTGTGTGCCATATACAACAGCTCCAAAACTGTGACAGCACCATCAAATCAGGCAGGGAGTAATCACATTTAGACAGCCGCAAGAGCAGTTCCTGAGGCCTCCTGCCCTATGATTTTTGAGGTCATATACTTGAAGTAAAGGATATGTAATTTTCCTGATGGTTTAAAATGGAAAGTTATTTGATACCTCCTTCTTCCAAAAGGGAGCAAAAAACTGGGAGTGGCAAAGTTGTTGAGCACAGCCTCTTCCAGTCCACAATTGGGAACAGATTCCCAGGCTCCTTTGATGGTACGAAAACTCATTGAAGAAACAGCAGTCATTTTTCCTGGGTTCACCAAAGATCACAAGAGAGATAGCAGCAGCAACAGCAGCAAGCTGTAACCGCAACTTCCAGAAGAGATTAATGGCAAGGGAGAGAGGAGGAAATCATATTCTCCTCCGCCAACAGTGGCTGCCGTCTGGTGGCAAGACATGAGGGACAGGAGGTGCCTTCTCTAGGCTCCTGACTCCATCCACAAGTAAGGGTCCTGGATAAGACTTGCAAAGATGAGACACAGTGTCTGCCTTGCTACCCGTCGAATTCTTTGCATTTTGTAACATGCCAAACCTTTCTGGGAATGGCATGGAACTGTGATTGCACACTCATTCCCCTTCATGGGTGAGATGAGGATGGTGTATGTAGCATGGTCCTTTGCTCTCTTGTTCCTGTCTGGTCCTAAACACTTGATGATGTCTTACATCGGCAGAGATAAGGTTTAAAAGTTTTGAGGTGTGGTGGGAAGAATGGAAAGAAAAGGAAGAAAGTTAAGAAAAACTGATATTGGAAAACTCAGAGTTTTCTGAGTTAGATCAGATTTAGAAAGGGAAAGAAGGAGACAGAGGGAAGGAAAAGAGGTGTTATTAGATGAGAAGAACAGATGAGGCAAGGGGAAGAGATATCTTAAGAATCTTTCTAGAATAAACTCTTTCTCAGAAGGAGCTTTCTGCAGAAATTGTACAATGGCACATAATAATGTTTATCGCTCACTGAAAGGGTGACAGGGGGCAGGCGGCCGTGAAGCAAGACTGTGGCAGGGCCAATTGGTTCAAGGATGAGTAGTGCTTCAGAGAAATGGAAAAGTTACAGTTCAGTTTGCTGCCTACATAAGAGCTCTGAAACCAATGTCTTCCAGCTTCCATCTCCTTCACCCTTTCCACACAACCTGAGGTTGAATTGCTCCACAGTCCCAAGGGGTCCAACTACAATGTCACATTACACTGTAGGAAAACACAGTCTGTCATAAGTTATCACGTATTTTTTATATGCGCATTTTGTGGTCAAAATCCTTGTTTATAATTTATGTATTTGCCCCAGAGCACCTACTGGATTTAAATAGAGTCAGCATTCATAAGGGATCGGCTTTTTCCCCACTGCGAATGACCCCAAACAATGATGTCTGAGGAAATCTTCAGCCTCTAATTGTTCCTCTTCTGAGTAGCTTTAGTGATTCACAAAAGGAGACTCAGCAGTAGTGACTTACTTCTTTATTTTTCTGTCAGACTTACGAAGCCTTGATGCTTGCACAAGTTCTTGCGCTTGTCTTACCAGCCTTCAGATCACCACGCAGCTCTTCTCAGACCCAGAGACTTGCAATCCTGACAAGCCAAATGCAGAAGTTATGATCTGTAACAGCCTTTCTTGTGGTGAGGTAAATCAACAGTCCTTACAATGTGATTATAATGCCACCTTCCAAGAATCTGCTAATGAATTGTTCCTCATCAGCTAATGAATTGTTCCTCATCAGCTAATGATTTGCCTTGCATGGCTTTCACTTAAATTTAAAATTGCTATTTTAAAGGGTGGGGCACCAAGGGACAAGAACCAAGTCATGTGCTAAAGACCCCAGAGATCAGAGCCAGACTGAGAATGCAGGAATTCCTGGCTCCTGTTGCTGCATTCAGTCCCTGTCTGTCTTTCTCAGCCATTCCTTCTTGTTTCTACACAAAACTAAAATGTTCCTTTTATATTTAGGAACTCCAGTACAAGAAAGTGCTTAAAATGGCCTCCTTATTTCCTTGAAAGACAAAACTAAATGTAAAGATATTATTTTCCTTGTGTCACTAAAATAACCTCTTCAGAAACATGAAGACCAAAATGAGGCTTTGAAAGCCCAAGAGGAGGAGCTCAGCATCAGCAGTGGCTGTGGGACATACTCTCAGCTCACGGGACTGCTTTTACTAAACCTTGCATTGAACAAGGGAAGATTTTGTTTTATGAGGGTTATTTAAAGAAGAGTGATAAGAAAATAGAAGACGATGATGTACAGATGCAGGGAGTGGGAAAAAGATTATTCTTTTCTTCCTGTTTTTCAGGTAGACCTTTGTGCTCTGAGTTTTTGAAATGCCAGTGAAGTTTGGGAAAGGAAGGAGAAATCACGCTGCTGCTGTACTCTGTATATCCACTTCTACGATGCATCTGGTAGGTCTTTCTTTGTGTTCTTAATGAGCAATCATTTGCTCAAATTCATCTGGTGACTGATATGTTCCTTCTATCAGAATTTTCATCCCTTCTGTCAATTTAAAACTATAAAGGATTCCTCTGAGATTACAGCAGCTTTCATTTACTCAATATTGTGATAAGCCATGTGCCCTCCAGCGCTTGCATAACCTTTACAGTGAAGACCACAAAACAGAGCATGGCTCAACATGGCAGTTTTATGAGATTTCTGCTGTGCATCAACACTACCAGGATGAGGTTTTGACTGTGTGCTGTAGACCTCTGGGTTCTTCAAAGGGCAACTTGTTTTACGCAATCAAGACAGCAAGAGACTGTTTTGTCTGTCTATATACATCATACTGTGTAGACATCGAGGACCAGTCCAGCAGCAAGGTTTCAAGTGACAGAGAGCTATCTTGTCAGGAAGTATTTGCAGGCAATTAAGAAAATTAATGCAAAACCCACATTTTCTTAATATGAGTTCTGAGTTCTTTGTGCTCCTCACATATGGTTTTCTATGCTTCTCTTTCCACATGCTGTTAACTTACTGGAAGAGGAAATGAGGCCTCTTATTGTAATATCTCTGTGTGTATGAAAGATCCTTCATTTTGTTCCCACAGTTCTGGTGAATGTATGCACAAAAGTAGCATAGTAATTCGTGCCAACTTCAATGACAACCTAGCTCTATACAAAGAAATGGTTAAATAATGAAGTCTGGGAGTAAACTCTGGCAGGAGACCAGAGCTAATAATTCCACTTGGCAAGATTATCCATGCCAGTAAGGAAGGTTGACTTTCTAATATAAACAATTAACTGTGGTGATAAGGGATCTACCACATGTTATATTATTGGCCAAGGGGGGGGGGGGAGAAGCATAAGTGGTCAGTGTCTTTCAATTAATTTGTTCTCTGCAAACTAATTAGCTTTGTTTGGGATTTGATGGATTTGTTCGCTTTACCAATAAATTGGAGAACAAATAGGAAAGGGAAAAAATAGTGCGTTCTGTATCTCAGCAACCAATTTTTTGCATCTTACCTCTTCTGAGTTTCAAAGCAATATTTCATTTGTTATAAGTGAATTTTATCTTCAAACAAGGAAAAAGCCATGCAACGTATTTAACTGATGTTAAGAAACAATAGCAGGCACTTTTCCACTAACATCTTGGCAAGGTAATGTGTAAACACAGAAAGACAGAGACTGCATATTGAATGATCCATTGACATCTTAAAGAAAGCCCCTTCATGATGCTACAGTACTATCCTTCATAATTATTTAATGAAGTGAGGAGGGCTGATTCTTTTAAGAAAAAGAACATTTCATCCATGTTTTGTTGTTACTATCTTTGCAATGACTTTTGACAAAGATTTAATATCTGAGCTTCAGGATAGCTTTCTGATTTATAAAAGCTCCTTATTTTTGCTGGTTTTTTTACTTGTCCCTTTTCTAGAACATACTAAGTACTAATATGTACTAGTCTAAGCACTTCATACTTTAGTACTCAGTTTATAGAATTAATTTCAAGTCTTTTAGAGCTAATTTGAACAAAGTCTGTCTGTTTGTCTAAAATATATAGTGAGTTGGAAACACTTTCCTTCAGAGGAATGAGTTTCTAGGGAAATTTAGGATGGAAGTATTGAGGGCCAAGGCTCTATATAATTCTGAGTTCATGCAAAGCATGATATAACACAATGCCTGTGATATCAGGGCATTGGACTCAGTAATCAAGAGACTTGTCACTGTTCAGTGCTTTTTAGTAGTTGTGTTCCACAGCTACATATGCTCTGTGCTGCAACAAACACCTAATTTGGGACTTAGGCTGAGAAACTCCCAAGACATTTCCCAAAGGTCATTTAATTAAACAGGGACAAACCTGGATTCATCTACTGCTTTGCTTGCAAACTAAATCAACTTTTGCTGTAACTCTAAAAGAAAGACACGTAGATGTTACGCTGCTTTTAAAGAACATACCAATAGAGATGCTTCCAAGTCTGTTCTCCCTGGCACCCAGTGTGCTTTTCAAAAATACAGCATATCTGGACGCCTTGGCTGATGCTGTGTGTCTCTGTTGCCTCTACAGATGAGCTCAGCTTCATAGGAGCTCAGATCCCGCCTTTGCCATTCCCAGTTTATTTTGGTTTTGGTAAAAATGTAAAGCATGTGAGTTAATAAACCAACACTTTACACATTAGATCATCAATGAAGCTCTACTGAGAGCCAAAGATACAGAAACAGTATGTGCCTTGGAGCAGTCCAAGTGTGTAATCAAATGGAAGCCTGCTGCAGATCACCAAGCAATTAGCAGGCTTAAAGTATTTCCTGTAGACAGTCCTTTCTTTACTTTACCTACCCCAAATGGTCCATGATCACCTCATCTCTATTTTTCCCAGCAGTGGTCTCAGGCATCCCAAACCATATGACTCCTATTATAAGACTGGCACCCAGCTTATGATCCATCAACGCCTCACCTTCACAAGGTGGTGACGGAGCAGTACAACATGCTAACACCTTTCTGACATTCCAGCAAGAAAACCAGGGGCATAAAAATAGACAATACACCGCCAACAGTGCTAACAAATTCTAATTATAATGGGGCCAGCTGTTAGAAGCTACCAGCCAAAATGCCTTTATATGAATTCAGCTAAGTCAGACGACAATAGCATTTCTCCCAGCTATGTCTGATGATTGTTCTTGTGTGCTGATACACTGTCACTTCCCACAGCAGCCAACACATGAGGGATCAATAAAAGGAAATATTACACCTACTTAGATACAAGCGCAACACGTTCATTCAAAACCCTTACAATTCCCATAATTTCTTTTCATTAGAAAGATAAATTATTCCACTGAACTCTGATGCATGGAGCACACAGTGAAGAATACCATGTCTGACTCAAAGGTGTGGTGCCTTTAGATGTATAAGAGAGGATCGAGATATCTGTTTTGCTTTGAAGTAAATCCCGCAAGAACCACCATTATCTCATGGAAAGTTTTGAAAATGCCATTTAAAAGCACTTGTGTCCAGATTACCCATGTACCAGAGGAAACCAGTGAAACCCCTTGAATCATTCCTGTCATTAGACTATCTCAAAACACATTTGCCAGACTGTTGAAAGAAGGTAGCATTTCCTCTAGACACCATACGTTGTGAAGTATTATAAATATATTGCAGTGCCTAGAATCAGGATCAGATTAGTTAGCTTGTGAAACAGTAGTGTTTTACTTTCCTGTCTCATTTATTTGATAGGTACCAAAGCCAGTGTTGAAACTGGTTTTTCATGTATAAACATTCTAAAATAGCACATGGAGTTCATCTTCAAAGGTATGCATTTCTCCAGCACATATGTATAGACTAGGTGCCAGAATGTGGCTGTGTCTTTTTCTGCCAGTCCAGCTACAATTTCCTGTTCCTAGTCTCTGCTTCTGAACTCAGGAGTGCTTGTAATTAAAGTGATCCCAGAAAAACAAGATGATGAAGGTCTGCCCTCTGTCTCATGCTTTTCCCACAGAGAAGAACCAAATGAAAGCACCCTAAAACAGTGAGCAGCTGCCTCCCCAGAAGGTTTGTATAAGCCTGTGACTAATAAGTGCAATTCAGCCTATGCCTATGCCTAATTAGTTGCTTCTCCCAAATGCATCACAAAAATACAGTGTGATAGCTTGAGAGATTGCACTGGTGAGGAACACGTCTCAGAGAGTATCTTAGGTGTTCTCTGTTTCTCTTCCTGCATTTTTATGGCAGTTTGAGGTGATCTTTGTTAAGAATTCATCTCCTCCGGCTGCTCAGCTGCCATGAGGGACTCATTGTTATGCAGTGTTTGCAAGAGTGCTGCTGGTTGCTGCAGTGATGATGAGATGCTGAGAGCCAAGATCCCTGATGTGCAGGTGTGGAGCGTAGCACATGCGTGCATGGGACTCTTGTCCTGGGGCCAGAGAGCCTCCTTTCTATCAAAACATACAGCATCAATAAACTCCAACTGCCCTGAGCTCAAGCCTTAAATAAGTGTACTCACATGTAAGATTGAATTATGGAAGTGACTTTCTGCAGTGAGAGGAGAGAAACTCTTGGCACTCTGCAGCTGCTTCGCTGCTCTGAAAGTGTAAAATAAGAAGCTGAGGTGTTAGGGTACAAGGTGAGGCTGGTGGAGCACAAGCTCAAGCTAGTCTGCCATCAAGTGATGGATCCCATAGACCTGCACCGATCCTTCCTGGCCTTGTGGGGAAAGGAGCTGCAGTTGGCAAAATCGTCCTTCCCACTGCGCACACTGCAAGGGTTTACAGGATCAATGTCCCAGTGGAACAATAATCAGGCAGGGTGGCTTAGCTCTCAATGGCAAAAGACTTGTTTGCAAACAAATGCTATGCTATGCACAGGTGGAATTATTGCTAAACGTACTTCTTTAAGTGATTTCCAAAAGGAGGCAGTAGGTTACTAACAGAAGAATTATTACTCAGGACTACCTGTTTCTTAGGTTACATGCAAACCTAAAATTGCATTCTGGTGGTTTGCAAAGCTATCGCACTTTGCTGGAACAGAGAATTTACATTTTCTTTCTTTTCCTTTTCGCCAGTGATTTGAAAGTATATGTCTCAGAGGGCTGAAAAAATCAGTGTATCCACTCTGTGCCTTATGAAGCAACAGTAAGTGTCAAAATTTTTGCAAGAAGAAAGGAAGAACACATTGCAGGAAAAAGTCTATACTGAAAACAGTCCCTTTTTTTTCTGAAAATATAAAATCTTAGAACCATTTAGGTTGGAAAAGACCCTTAAGATCACCAAGTCCAACTGTAAACCTAATACTGCCAAGTCATTAATCATATATAAATCCATGACTAATAACAGAAATATTTTGATAAGAGTTTTATTTTCTGGAGGTATTTTAAACAGTAAGGGGTTTTTTTATTTGGGTCCTTCTGATTGTTTTTAGAGAGGAAGATTTACCAGATATTTAGCCTGAATGGAGTATGTATTTCAAATGTAAACAACTTTCTACTGGTAAAGGATTTAGCAAGCAAGTGAAGCTAAGTGGGAAAGTAGAGGAAATGCAGGTAATTTTGATGAGTTATTAACTGTTTAATTTGGCTTAGATTTTTAGATTCTCCAGTGTGGGATGGGAAAATTTTAACAATTACAACAAATTTTTTAATCTACCAACAAACATATTCAGTAGAAGGCTGCTAATTATTTCCTTCATCATCTAAACTCAGTGAATTACCACTTCAAATTTTATGGATACTGCTTTCTTCTGAAAATGTTTTCTTTGGGAGCCTAGTGTGTATGCATGTGAGCCTGTGTTGCTATTTCAAGGTCCAGCATTCCAATGATAAAAATATAGTCAGGAATCTGAGTGGCAATTATTAATAGTTACAGTATCTTATGCCTTCCAAATGAAGAAATGGTATGAGTTAAATTTCTGACATCCACAAGAAATTTCTTCCTAAAATCGAGGGGGGAGGTTCTCTGGAATATGCTGAATACATAAACAAGTGGAAGTTTTGCATCCTCAGGATAATCCAAAGCTCCTTAAATAACATGACAAGTGAGGGGGTTGTCTGCATCTCACCTTCTTTTAGTCAGGCAGGCTCTGAAATGACATCATTAGGATGGTCTTTTGGATAGGTATAATGACTTTTCAGTCAGAAAGATCAAATCAGAAAGAACAGCCTTCTGTTCTAAGTCACATGAAGTTGGTTAAAAAAGAAGTAAAAGTGCCCACACAACTTTGAGGAAACAGGAACTTGTTAAAAGTTCTTAAGCATGCATAAGAGAGGCTAAAAAAAGTAGCCAGAAAAACAACTAGTTCATGACTAGTTGTCAATGCATTTAAAGAAAAATAACAATGTGTAATATTTAAAAATATTTAAATATAACAATGTGTGACTTCTGTATGTGCTACATATGACACTTTGCCACTCAAATGAAAGCAGAGAGTAATTTACTGTACAACGCTTTCTTGGTCCACTGAAGACAAGTCAACTTTTCCCATGCTGTTCCAAGTAACTGTTTTAGGTAAGCAGAGCCAGGTTTTCATCATTGTTTTGTAGTTACCCTTTCCATTGGCATGTATTGGAGCCTTAAGGCTGAGTAATGGTCTTGTAACTGTATAAATACTGATACTCATGAATCTGAAACAGCGCTGCCTTGCACCAGTGCCCCACAATTGAAACCAAAATCTATCTGCCACAGAGTGAAAACGAGTTGAGGCCAGTGAGGCAAAGAGTATAAAAACAAACAGACTTTGGGAGCTCCTTGATAGAAGCTTACAATGAAGTGGAGTGTTAAAGAGATGGTAAAAGGAGCCTCCTGGAGTTTAGAAGTCCAGATTTATCAGTGCTTGTCCAAGCTGATCCAAACCTCTGGAGGTTTTGACTGTTGTCCATCACTAACAATAATGTGAATGACCCCATTTATTACACTTCTTCTATATTAGTGATAAGAAGCACTGTCCAAGAAACTGGGATGTAGCCCACAGAAAACAAACAAAACTTCTTACTGGGCAACATCTGAGAATTTTTTCCTGGAAAGCAAACTAGAAGAACAGTGGTATCTTGTTATGTTAAAGTGCAGTTTAAATACTATTCATTCATTTCACAAACCATAAAAACACAGCTAGATACTGTAAACTAATAAAACTCATCAGTACTACTGAGCAGCAGTGCGATGGGTCTTGGCAATGCTCAGGCTGCTGTGCTATGCCTTTCCCTGGTGGATGGGGAGCCCTTTCTCCTTAATCTTCAGCTAATTAGTGTCATTTTGCAGAGCTGCAGTTCCTTGTGCACAAATATGTGGACAAAAGATTGTAACAGACTGAATTTTTCCAGCCTGTGTAACTCAAAATGTTGAAAAAACTATACAGTGCCTTATGATTTTTTTGTTAAACAGTGATGATCTTGTTTGACTAAATCGTATCTCCTATTCTGCCTTACCCATTTCTATGTCTCTTTCCATATCCTACATTTGTTTGCTTTGGAGTCTAGTCTCTCAGAGGAGGGACAACAGTATTAAAATAAACTAGATATTCATTAAATGTTATAGTATTAATCAGTACTTATTATTAATAACAAGTATAGCTGAGAAAAATGCACGAGATGATAGATTGTCTTGCTTGCACCAGAAGAATGTATTAAATTTTCTTAGTTGCAAAGTCTGTGATGCTATCCAACAGTACTGGGCAAAGTGAAGGCCAGATTGTGAAATCCTTGCACACATGGAGGAGAATATAACCTTACCAGAAGTTCTAATGAAATCGAAGTGGTGGCTGAGAATAAGGTTATTTCAGTCTGAGGGAAAAAGGCACCACTTGAGGGAAGAACTGCAGTTCTTAGGAGCATGAGTGCTTCCTTGGTTCTTTCCTTGTTTTGTGGAGGGGAATATACTGTCACTGCTTACTGTAAGTAATAGTAGTGGTAATATAACAACAAAGGAAAATGTTCACATTCCTACTTTCAAAACCAGGAGGAATTCTGGAGAGTGAGAGGATTAATTATTCCCTTTTCCCCATCACTTTTCCTCACCAGCTGCAGGCCTAGATAATAAAAGCTGATTTTAAAAGCTGCAGAGAAGGACCCTCTTGCAGCATACACCAGGTTTTATTAATCCTTCACAATTAAACTGTATGCATTCAAGGGTCACCTCCAGCCAACCTCTCAGGCAACAATTCACAAACATACAGAATCAGACCAGTCATTCAATAACACACTCATGCAGTTTAATGCTGTTGCCCTACAAATGAAGAACAATGTCATGAAATAGTCATTGAGACCTCTTTATTTTCTTGTTTTGTCACCATATCAGATGCAATTTCCTCTATAAGCTACAGTCTCTTTATATTCTTGGAAAGAGGATTTCAAGAACCGATCTGATGAATAATGTGTCAGGTATCACATACACTGATATATGTGTATATTTATCAAAATAACTGATTCACAAAAAGCCACAGTCAGTTGTAAAACCCCATGAAAATACCGTTCTGTAACTGCCACCCCTGGTATACCTTGCAATGGTACATAACACTTTGATAAAGCATCCCTACTGTGAAAAATACATAGGAAAAGATTACTACACGTTATAGACATTTTTCAGGAAAGCATTCTCAAAACTGCTGATATTTGTTATACAGAATTCAAACTTTTGCATTTATGGTTCTCCTTTTGATAAATATTAATTATTTATAAAGTGCAAAATTAAATTATTAATGTTGATTAATACATACACATTACATAAAATAGATGGAAATATTTAATGTATTTACTGCCAATATTCGTAACTAATGTAGAGAAAGGGAAAGTATTGAATAAAGCAGTTGTCAGCTGATATCAAAGTAGTCAAGGTGATTAAAACTCAGTCTCAAAGGAGTCACAAGTGATTCTTAAGATACTGAGAAACTAGGTGATAAAAAAAGCAGAGAAATTCAGTTTGAATGACTATGAAATAATGTACATTACTACCAGGAGCAAAATAATTGATTGTGGGATCACTGAGGATGCTTTTTACAGGACATCAATTCAATGTCTAGCAGGAGTCAGAAGGCAAATGAAATGGCAGAAGCTGCTAGAAAAGGAACAGAGAATCAAGAAGAACCCCTCATTAGATTACTGAGTACTTGCAAAAGTCTTATATGCTTTTTTTAAAACCTCTCTTCACTTACTGGCTAAACTCAGAGATGGGGTCCCAAAGTACCGCCATTTTGCACTTACTGTTTAAAACTGCATTCCTAATTTCCAGTGGAAAAGACCACAAATTAAAAAATTTTCCCTTTTTGGTGAGCAGAACTTGCTACAGCATGCTGAAAATGATTGTAGTTTGATCTTTCTAATAGACCAATGTCTGCATCCAGTTCAATAACCTGTAACACCAAGTTTAAGTGTGAGTGCAGTTGACTGTGGGTTGCTGTTCAGCTTTCCACATATACTGAAAAGAAACTGTAGAAAGTAGAGATGGATTCTAGGATCAGTAAATTGATCAGGATTGATAAATGGGCTATGAGTCCCTAAGCAAATACCAACACTCACTATTATGCATCAATCTGTGGTTCACTTTTTTCATTTGTTTGACCTACTCCTAAATTTTTATAAACTGATCATCATTTACAATTTATTGAAATGAAAAAAACAAACATAAAGACCATAATAACCATAGCAGGAAGATTTTATCTGGATTTATTTCTTATGAAGCATGGTAAGTTACTGAGGGATTTCTTGCTTTCCCCCAAAGTCATTTGTTTTTCATGAATCCATTTAAAACAGTCTTTCATTCATTGCTTCTGCATGTGCACCGCATTTAAAATAGATGTAATATGGAGCGCTAAGAGAAGTGTCGTGGCCATCTGAAATTCAGTGCCAGATAAAAAGACCTTTCCCACCAACTCATGACATTGATTCTCATCTTTATTATTGGTAAGTTTCTTAAGCATTCCAAGAGAAAAATTATAAAAGTGTGATGATAATAGATTTCAATAGTTTATAAATCATCCTCAAAAAGGAAACAAAATTTATAAATACACAGAAGAGACAAAAAACTCAGAAGAAAATTAAGTACAGGATATTCCTTGATAATATTACAATCTCTATTAACTATCTCTTCAGACAAATTCAGAAATCCACTACTATAAAGCCTAGTTTAGTATAAGTTTCAGTGAGATGATTAGTGAGGGTTATTATCATCTGCATTTAATGTTTAAATAAGATGTTTCTTCTTCTAATGGTGGGAATTTTGAACAGGTATATTTGTGGTTTCTGTTCTAGTCTATTCTACATACCTTACCTTCCCACTCTCATTACTAGGGCACCTGGAGCAAGCTTGGTTATGCTTTAAACAACTGGAGTATCATCCCTCCAGTCCTAATTTTCCTCATTTTGTCCCCAGGAAATAGTGTATGAGGTGTAGTGTTTCTGTTAGAAAAGGGAAAGTCAAAGTTATGGCTCTGACACTGAGAAGAGAAAGTGTTGTGTCTTATTAAGGCCTTTGATTCATTCCCCATTCGTGGGCCAGTCCCTGAGAAAGCACTGTGTCTTGCATTTTGCCCTTGCCAGCTGTCAGTCTGGACACATAGCCTGAATAAATGAGAATGCAAATAGAGGAATGCAGTCCTATAAGCATTTTTTAATGCAAGAGCATTAAAAAAAACCCCAAAAACTAACCCCCCCCCAAGCCCCCCCAACCCCCCAAAACACCCCAGGGAAAAGAAAAAAGAGAAGAAAAGAGAAGAAAAGAGAAGAAAAGAGAAGAAAAGAGAAGGGAAAAGAAAAGGGAAAAGAAAAGAAAAGAGAAAAGAAAAAAAGAAAAGAAAAGAAAAGAAAAGAAAAGAAAAGAAAAGAAAAGAAAAAAGAAAAAAGAAAAAAGAAAAAAGAAAAAAGAAAAGAAAAAAGATCCTTTACAAACCATTTCAGGACATTCAAAGCTAGGGAAAACGTAATGTTCCCTGTAGGTCATATCCGGATGGAAAAATACATTTTTATGTGCCCATTTAACAGGGCATACAATAGCTTAATATATTAGCAAGGCTGTTTTTTAAATCTAGTTTTAAAAATAGCTTAGTCAATTCAGCTTTACAATAATGTAGGGAGCAAATTTTTCTTTTTCAAACAAGGGACTGCAGAAAGGATTATTTTTCTACCAGCATAACAGTGAAGTCATACAGTCCAGAAACAGTAGAGATGTCTACATTCCTTGTAGACAGTAGAGATGTCACAGTTCTTGTCCCATTATTACCCCAGGAGTGAATCTGGAGTGGTATAAAGCAGGGTAGCAGGGTAGCTGCACCATTTCACGTTTGCAGCTGCAATCACAGTTAGGTAATTGCAACACTGATGTTAGCATGATGGTAAACACAGCTTAGCTATAAGCATTTCATAATGTTTCTTGTCTCTTTTGGATTTTATATACAAGCCACAGTATGGGTTTATAATGTTTAGTACTGAAAGGTAGACTATCAGGACATAAAGCAAGAGTTGACAAGAAAGAAGCAGCTGGTATTTTAGACCATTTCAATACAGTCTTTATCAGGGGGTAGTATAAAGCAACAGACAGAACATAGATTCAAGCAGTATTCAACAGAAACTTGAGAGGGATTATGGACTTCCTCCATACCATAACATATTTCAATTTAAGACATATGGAATAAATCAGAGTAGACAGCGTGGAGCTGGAACACACAGGAAAATCAGTAATAAACCTGGAGGGTAGTCAGAGGTGCTTGAAAACATGGGGATAGTTAGCAGTCAACTCAACTGCTTTTCAGCTGAGTTAGGATCAAGTGAGTACTGGCCAGACCTAAAGAGAACTGGCAAAAATACAAGCAGTATTAGTTTGCAGGCTGCATAGTCATTCAGGTTATGGTCATCATTCTTTTACGTCCATCTGCCTCCTCATCAGAGTAACATGTGCTGTAGTACGAGGGTACTGGCATGGGTAACAAGCACATAAAGAAGCCAGTCTTTGCATTTGGTCCCTACTTTGGATATTTGTGGCACCCTTGTAGCCTAACCCTGACACCATCCAGCTATAGCTGCGTAATAGTCAGCACTGAAAACCTTTATCATGCTACAATGAGCTTGCAACTTAGTAATATCAGTGTAGAAGTCCAGGCAGTTGTACACTATTCTTGTAAACAGGCTAGTATAATTTTGTGAATGGAAAAAAAAAACAAACTGGAAAAATTTATATCTGAATAAAAAACACCTGTTATCTCTCTCTTCTGACAGATTCAGGATGCCATCAGGTCTGTGTCTGAGCTCAGATTTTTAGCAGACAATGGTTTACTTTTGACACAGCCTTGCTGATGCCACAGCAGGATGGGCAGAACCAGAGCCTTATGTGGAGCCATTGCTGATCTCCAGGCTATTTCTGTGCAAGCTGGAGATGTGGAGTTTATTTTTGTGATAGCATTTGAAGACCAGGAGTTGAGGGAATATTTTTAGCTCTTTCACAGGGCAACGTTCCTCTGCTTTGCAACAACAACAAAAAGAAAAAATTGCTGGTGTTAGGGTAGCTATTTTGATGCACATTTTTCCTCTGATTAGAAGTAGAACTTTATAAAACTACTACTTTCCATTTCTGAGGAATTTTGTCAGTGACATTTGTTATGGAACAATGCTTCTATCCTTAGTTTTAATAAATTATTTAAGAAGACTTATTCAGATATACCCATCCCATTCCAGAAGTCTGACTATGGCCCAGGAAAGGCGTGCTATATTGTCTGTTGGGAAACCAGGCTGGTCCACAAGCAGAAAGCATAGTACGTCCCAGAGCACTCTGCAGCTTTGCTCTGCACTATATTTCTCTGCATCAGAGGAAGCCTCCCAAATTCAAGTGACGCAGCTCATGCTGTCTTAAGCCAAAGAAGCTCTTATTTTCTGGTCATTTGAGATTTTGCGCTATTGTTTTTCACGAATTTTTAATATATCAAACTTGATATTGTAACTTAGTTGCAAAAACTAGGATTTCAGGCAGGGCACATCTCTGGAGGGACATGGCTAGCCTCTGTCATGGAAGTATCCATGTCTTTCACCCAGGCAGCATTTGCAGCCTTCTTTTTCTTTTGTCAAGAAGGCCACTTCAAAGCAACGTACTTTGTTATTACAGTAGAAGGCCTGAGGATGGACCAATCCTAGGGTGCTAGCAGCCCAGAAAGGATCTCCTGAAGGCAGGATACTCCTGAGTTACTTGGGGACAAGCGGAGCAACAGTCTCTGATTTTCTGTTTTTTTATTCAGTGGAAAAGGAGTGAGAATATTCTCTAATTTCCAGACTTCTTCATCTCTCCCATTGCTGTGCAAGGGCACCTGCAGCCCATCCCCACACAGATGCGCTTTCTGCTTCTGAAAGAGTTTCACTAGGCCAAAAATATTGAGTTCTCTGTCATAGTCCTCATTCTGGAGCTACCACATGCATTTGGGCAAAATGCACCTCTGCTGCATCTGTGAAGAAGAGGGAGCAAGGAATGCAAAATTCAGGTCTGAAAAGAACTAATCTCTGCAAATATAACAAGGATTTTTTTTTTTTTCTCTGAGTACGTAACAGTATGGATCTCACCATCAGTGTTCATGTATCTGGGTTCATGAATCTTTCATACTCTTTGCACTGTCATTCTTTCAACCATTGGCAGCAGGCTGCAAACTGGGTGGCAAACATCATGTTACTTTCTAACCCAAATTAAAGCTTTAAATAAATTCGATAAACTTTGGAATCACATCCATTCTCCTGTTTTCAATGCATGGATTGATCTGGTTGAGACAAAGCTTCATCTTCAGCCTCTGCTGGGGCACATTCATGTCTTACCAAACCTGGGATGAACTCATTTCTGCCTGTCAGAGTCCTCTATGTTGAGCAAGGACTCTAACTGAGTGAATACTCAGTAAACACAGATTATATCAGACCCCAAAGAAACCATTTTAATTTCTTCTGATGGACAGGAAAGTATTTCTAGCTATCCATTGAACAAATAAATTACTATGAAGATTGCTAAAAAAACCCACTGGCTCTGGATTCAGCACTAGCACTGAAGCCAGCATGGGGTGGTAGCTGTATCGCAGCTCTCTTGGTCTTTATGGTCTTAGCTGGGAGTATGAAGAGATAGGGGTTTCTCTGACAGACATCAAGAGAAATCCAGCATCCTTACATGAATGATGCTCTACCCTCAACTTATGAGATTCACAGTTATCACAAGAACTGCTTTTAAGAGGAAAGGGCAGATTAAGAACTTTTTTTCTAAGTATATTCTGTTTTTTCTTTCATAGCATAGCTCGTTTCCAGGGGATTAACATGTGTACCCATCAGTGTGAACCCCAGCTGAAGATCTTTGCATGCAGACATCTCACCAAGTAGCAATACAAGCTTGTATTCCCCCAATGTATTCCTGTTCTTCCCTATCACTGTTGGTATGAACTATAACTTTCAGAAATAATTTTCTCCTATACAGGTTCAAACACTTTCCTTAACTCATCTCCTGTTGTTTTCTTTTCCTTTCTCAACTGTATTTTGTGGCATCAAGCTTCCTAAAAGCAAATTCAATTAGAACAGGCTGCATATTTAGAACAGCTGATATTTTATTTTATTTTATTTGCAACATAACCGGTAAATTCATTTTCCTTTGAATTACTGCCATATTATTATAATATGATTGAAACAGAAGGGAATATTTAAGCATTAATAAAATAAATTGCATAAGATGAATCAGCAAGAGGTTTAATTGCTTTTGTTTCTCCAGTATGAAGTTACAAACTCTACAACAAAATGAACGAATAGTGTACAAAGTCTGCTGATACTTGACAGCGAAACCATAATATTTTTGCTGGTCTTCAAGTCAAACAGCAATTAAAATATTTCTTACTGTGAGTAGCAATACTTTTTAGGATATGAATTCTTAAGCTTTATATGAGAATTACCTGTCTTATGTTTTCAAATGTTCTTTTATTCCTGGTTAAGGAACAGCAAGATTTTAATACCAACTTACGCCAGCCTGTGATGCTTTAAGAGTTCATTAGACTATCTGGGAATCAGTCAACGTTTCAAAGAGAGGATTCCAATTAGCTGGTTTAGTTCCAGTTAGAGACTGTGGTTGCCTAGAGGGAAAGCATCACTGAGTACAGAAACTAGTGTCACTCAGTCTAATCCATGCTGTGCCCTGGCTGAAACCCTAATTTTTGTAACTAAGATACAACAACAACAACAACAACAACAACAAATCTTATTTTGCCTTTTTAAAAGTTTTGGGAAAGCAATAGACTAAACTGTCAGATGAAATAGAAAATGAGAGCTACGTCAATTTTCACCATGGCCCAAATTCTGCTGCTCAGAGCATGAAATATACCCTATGTGAACACTGATATAAGATATCAACATGAGTCACCTCACTGAAGTCAGGGCTACACATACTGGGAGAAGCTTCATATGAAAATCAAAACTTCAAAACATTTTGCAAAATTTATGCCACAGTATGCAGCTTATAATGAGCTAAGCCATCCAAATGGCAAACAATAGTATGCCCAATTGACAATTTAAATATACTATGCTTTTTTTTCCTGATGACTTCCACAAATCAGTGGTGGGATCTTTTGATTAAAATTATTTTTTCTGTTTTTCTTGGTAATACACTTTAGATAAATCTGTAGATGTGTCACTGGAATTCTACAGACATCATAGAGTACAGTCCTAAGGTCTGTTGAAATAATGATCTAGCAGTCCCTAAATTATTTCTATGCTAAAAATTGTGGTAATTACTAAGGTTACAGAAATGCAGCCTTTATAAAATCATGTCTTTACGCTTTATGTATGTATCAGCCAACAGAAAAGTGCATTTTCACTGTTCTTTTTAAGTTCTAGCTATATAGATCATTGTCCCTCAGCACAAAGGGGTCTGCTTAAAGCAAGGAGACGGCATTAGGAATAGCCTTTTAGCAGCAGTCATGCTGCTTTCTCAAAAAAAAGCGCCAAAATCTCCATGAGAAACAGACTTGGCTGTGGTCCTTCAAGTAAGTCCTTAAGGTAAATTTAATAAATCTTGATTTTCAACTTCCTTTAAAATACAATTTTTATAAGATGCCATATTTTTTATTTCATTTTTTTCCCCATTATCCTGTTTTGCTTGATTTTTATCATGCAAAAAACATATATAAATATACATATACATACATATATACACACGTATAGACATAAAGTGCAACAGTCCCTCCTACTTCATTGTAGCACCTGAAGAACCCCAGCTGAAATGCCAGGCTCCCATTCCAGGATATTCCAGGGGTCCCTGCTGTGACATGTAAGTCTAGGGACCCATGGGTACAAATGTTTCTATTCTGATAATGAGATGAAAAGAAACTGCTGATACTACCACAAAAATATTTTCTTTAAAAATGTCCTAAGAATACAAAAAATGTGGTATTTAAGAATATTCTCATTTCCTTGAGCGCCTATCACAGAGGGAGAATTTGCTTATAGTTTAAACTGCAGTTATCTCTGTGAACATCTGTCCAGTGTAATGGCATGCACAGTTATGGTATATTACTTCATAAACCTCCTTCCTTCATCACATGTGTTAACACTCACTAGTCCAGAACAGAAGAATGCAAATAAGAGAGGGGACAAAGACCATTGTTTCTAAGACATTTTGTTTGCAAACGACAGAGTTGTATTGAAAAAGGCCAAGCAAAGGCACATGAGAGTTATATTCAATTTAGTTTGGGAATACATACAACTGGCCCTACCATTCAGGTCATACTGAACACAAATAAAAATGTTATAAAAGCTTGATCACTCCTATAACTATAGTGGTTGTGAGATTTCCAATGTTGAGTATCTAGCCTGTTTACTTACTATCGGGATTGAAAATGAGCCATAAGGGAAAGACTAGGGTCAATTGAAAGATTTTATTAAAATGTTACTATTTGTATTAATAATGTCAAGTCTGAAGATACAGTTCTTAGATAATGATCACATCATGAAAGAGGAATAAATTACACAGAAAACTAGGGTTCGCTTGCAATTTTTTTTTTTTTTTTTTTTGCTTAATGTATTTCTCATTTTATTGTTATAAATGTGGAGTTTTTCCAGTAGAATATTTGGGAAGTAGATATTAATATTCTGAATGCCTCAGACCTGATGCTTGTTGAGGCATAACATCCTAATTGAAATTCAAGGTCTTGTGATCAAAATCTGCTGAACCAGATATCTTCACACTACAACAACTATTAATACATTATTCCACATGGATTAGAAAGCAAGTGAGAAATATGGGCTTGTGCTTGTAGCCTTTCCATTACACAACTTTGATATATTTTGGATTTTTAAAGCTGGGTATTTTAGAAGGTTATTTAACCTTGCAAAATATAATACTTAATGTATTAGATGTCCAATATTGATGACAAAATAAATAGACTGCAGCCACAGGATTTCTCCACAGTGCATCACGCCATCTCAAATGGATCACATAGATCCCAGTTCCACAACAAGCTGAGACACCGATATATATATAAATGCAGAAGGATCCTGCAATTCATCAAATACATGAATCTCCCCCACAAGAAACCAAACCAACAAAAAAAGAGAAATTCCTGATGAGAAAGGCCAAGATTTCTAAGACCATAATCAAGAGCTACTCAGCCAAAAAAGACGTCTAAAAACTTACTATTAGGAGCAAAGTTTCTAAAACAGTTGATATGCCATCACACGAAGATGATGAAGGATATGGAGCAAAATTTACTTCGTTGCGCCTTCAGCTTATAAATTCACTTTTTCCATGACAGCATGTGCCACATAGGCATTTATCATCCTTTTTCAAACAAAACTTCTAACTTGTTTCCCTGGACAAAAAGACACACTCTGTAAAAAGGGGACATTCCCAGAAATCACTGTCAGACATGTGAGTCTGCAAGGAACCATGACCTCACTTGCGAACAAAAATGAAACTTCTGTCAGTTTTACTTAAGGAAGCAGATGGGAGGTCAGCAACTAAAAAAAAAAAAAAGAAAAGAATGAATTCACTTGAAGAGATCATATAATGCTTTCAGACAGATTTCCAGACAGTGATGCATATGCTCAACTATTTACAAAGAATGAGTTGATTTTTTAACAAAAATGACAAGTAGCATGAACATTGGATATGCCAGGAAAGGGTTAGATATTTTGGATTTTTTTTTTCCATTTGTGAGGAACTCGCAAACCCTTTATTCTTACAGATAACTTCTTGGGCTATTCTGCAACCCCAGCTTCAAGAAGCCCAAATAGATCTACATGGCCTAGTGGTATTGCTTTCCCACTACCTGAAACACCATACGAAATCCAGATCTCCTGTGAAAAGGCGTTGCGACCAGGTTTCCCTAGAAGTAGATGTAAAAGAAAGTCTGATCTTAGTGCTCCATTTGGTCAGAGGACTCCATGAGACGCAAACACATCCACTCACAAGACTGCAAGGAGAAGCAGTGTTAGGGGGAAAAATCAGCTGTGGAAGAGGGAAAAGGGGTGAGAAAGGACACACCCACTATATATTTGTATATAAATGTGTGTACATGTGATATCCATGGACATATATGAATAGGAAATAGCAAGTGTAAATGTCTTAGCTTTTGGCTGGATACCCTTGACTGCAATGCCACCCGTGGGCAGGAGCTGCTGCTGTCCTCACTCCCTTTCCCCAGGACCAAGGGTGCACCAGACTAAGCTTTCTGTGCTTCTTGAGCACCCTGAAGCTGTCTGTTCTCAGGAGACCCGATAGCCCCTCAGACCTTCTCGTTGCTCCCATGGGTGACTCAGTTTCTTGCAGCTCCATCTTCTTTTGATGATGGGATCTAGCACATTGTTTAACAGGAGCATGGGGCTGCCTCTGCTGTCATCCCTGCATTGCTCCTGATGTTAAAAAACAGAGCAACAATAAAGGGAGTGAACTGCCAGCTGCCAGAGGGAAAAACAAGGGGAATTATCTAGATGGAGAAACAGATTATTTTGTACAAAAAAAACCCAATTTTGACTGTATCGGAAAATAAAAGCAAAATAATTAAAGGGGCCTTTTCTTTTTGGCATGGCAGTCCATTACAATGGCCTTGGCCTGAGCACAGGGGCCACGTGAACTAACGGGATCAAGAGCAGAGGGAAGGGACACTGTCACGTTATGCCACATGCAGACAGTATTCAGCTGGTGGGTTTCACCAGCTAACAGAGAGACCATCCTGGTTGTGCACAGCACCAAAAACTGCCAGGGGGAGGCAGGCGGCTCCCGAATGGGGTCTGTCCCACCCAGGTACACATCTCCACGCAGAAACAATGCTTTCTTTTGGTTTGTTTGCAGAAGACAGTGAGTCATGCTGGAAGTACGCTGCCCGCTTCCACTAGCAACGCCAGCAACAGTGCTTGCTGTTGCCATGGCTTTCATTATTTCACTACAACATTTGCTCATGAAAGATGTACGTAATCTGAATTGGGGTGAAAAAGGCCTTGCATTGTTTCCTGAGACTTACCTTTCTCTTGGACAAAATTCACGGCTATTATTTTTGGATTACAGCAGGAAACTCCTGTCTAATTCAAAACAGCGTCATGTATTCGCATACATCTCCCCTCACCTCTCCCTCTGCCAAAATGTCAGCTTTGCTTAGGATACATGTCCTCTTGTCACTACAATGAAAACTGCATCCTCCCTGGTACAATTTATCATACAGGGTTCGGTGATGCAGTATGCCAAGCAAGGAAGAAGAACATGAAACCTTATCACCATACTGTTTATTGACCAGTCATCCTGCGTTGTACTCATTTCCTCCCCTTAATTCCCTGCAAGTATACATTGGCTCAAAATCAAAAGAAATGCAATAGTTAAAAAAATTATATGCTCTGAGATGAATGTATTATTCCATACATGCTGATGGTGCAATTATTTCTCTCCTGTGATAACTGAAAACGTTTGTTAATAAAATTTGTTCCAGAAAAGCAGAGCATTATTCCATTATGCTGTTTGAATCCTAACAAATTAGCCTTTTTTTCCCTTGGAAAAATCAAGTTTTGCATCTGAGACATCATCCTGAGAACCACTATTTACACACATTAAAGGAGGGGGCGGTTTGCACAAACAAAATAATAAAAATATTTGGTTTTGCCAGTCCTACTTGGCCAAGAAAAAGCAGAAAAGGAGCACAGCCAGAACACGCTGTACCCAGCTTTTGCTGGCTGATGATTGCCTACTATAAAATTAACCCATCTGACTTAATGCTCTACCTCAGCCCTACAACATCAGCCTGGAAACAGAGAAGCTCCCGGTATAGAACCAATTAACTCCATCACTCCGCAGCCCAGCAAGACACACAGAAGAAAGCAAACGCTTCTTTGTGCATTACAGCGTGCGATCCCTGCAGAAGCAGCACGGGAGGGGAGAACAATAAGGCCCTTCTCAGTCCTGCTTTACCTTTTCCCCTTTTCTTCAACCCCTCATCCACCCAGCACTGCACGTTCTCCTGCTCAGCGCTCAGCGGGACAGCTACTCCCTGCTGTAAATCCTGTGCACGGGGTCAGAGCCTGTCCTGCAGTCGGGGTGGAGAGCAGAAAGGCAGCAGCTCCTCACTGCTGATCCTCTTTTGTCCCTCAGGGGCTTGGATGTGGCAGGGGAGACAATGTAGGGCACTATCACCACCACATTTGGATGAGGTGACCTTGTCTCAACCTTGCCCTCCAAGTGACAAAACCCCAAGCCAGTCTTGCGTAAGAACAGACAGAAGGAAACAAGGGGGAAAAAAGGGTAAGTAAAGGTAAACCACAGCCTTTTCTTAAGCTTTCATGGAACTCACTTATCTAGGGCACAGTCTGGCTCCGCAGTCATGTCAACCTTTCACCGGAGGAAGCCTGACAAGTTTTGTATTATTCTCGATTTATGTCTTTTTTTGGCTTCAGTGCAGCCCTGAGGCAAAAATGTAGACTGCTTCTTTTGTTATGTACCTTTTCCCAAGACAGACCGCAGGACCTCCAATAAGTGCAATAACATCAGGAAATACACATTTTGCTGATTTGCCTTTGCTTGAAAATATTCTCACAGCTACACTACACAGAGGAAGAAGGAGGTGGTGATGATCCAGTGAGAGGCCAAAGACTAAGAGAAGAAAATCTCTTGGGGAAGAAAGGAACTAATGAACAAAAGTCGGGAACAGAAAGAAGACTGTTATGCCACAAATATAAAATGTATAGTCACATAAGCTCATAGGAAAGAAAATGAAAGCTGACATCCTACAATGCTAGATTGATTAGGGAGGACTTGGAAGAGGACCAAGGTCTGGGAATGGCATGGGAAATCATTTCAAAGGAGAAAGAACCTCACACTCTGCTACGGGGGACGGCAGCAGTACAATAACACATGAAGAGGATGTTGGAGAGCTGCCACAGACCCTGGGCAAAGCAAAAACATATGACAATGTGTGTGGTTATAATAGATACCTGCATGGCTTGCAATGGTAGTGTGAAGGATTTGGATCTTCAACCACCTGAGAAGTGCCAGATTTGAGAGACCAAGGGCTGTCTTCCTGTTTGCCTGTCTGCCCCCTCCATGTTCAGATACCTCGTAGAGCCTTCCTACAATGCCCACAATATAACAGCATAACAGTGAAATAGGTATTACCATACCACACTCCTGAATATATTCTTCTCTGATTTTTTTTGTTTGTCCATTTTCTCCTTCTAGCCAAGGGCTGAGATTATATTTACCATTTCTTTGATGTTACAGACACAACAATAAATATTCTTTAATGGTAATTATAGTGGAACTTCATGCCTTTCTCTGCACAGAGACAGCATCTATACAGTCCAGGTACATTCATACCACATAGTCACAGCATTTCTCTGCTGACAAGGTCAAGCTACCTTTGAAAGGATTTTTGTCCCATCAAAATCAAGGAAAGCATTGTCTTTGAGCAAGAGTAGAGTGAGATTTCTACCTGAATTTTTAATAAATGCCAACCTCCATAAGACTCAATTTAAACATGAGATTAATACATTCCATTTCAAGCAAGGGAGAAGGAAGACTGAATTGTGAGTAGAAATAACCCCACTACTAGTAGTCATATTGAGAGTTCAGAGTATGTTATACCTCTACAGATTGGGAAACACTCAGGGAGGAGCTCGTGCCAGTCTGTCTGTACAACACTCACCATATGTTGGCATACTTCAGTAAAGAAGTAGCAAACTCTACGTGGTGTCAAAGCTTTCCCCCAGGTGCCTCAACAACGTGAACGTGGAGCAGATGTGTTGGCCTCCACTCAGAGGGCAAATGTAGGTTATCTGAACATACCTTCCAACCATCACTCAGGTTTTTGGTCCCTCAGAAGTCAAGAAGAATTGCCACACAATGGGAATAAGGGTAAAATGTCTGTTGTTACTATAGGAAAAGCCATCTTTACATCTAGTTTATTGTTTTTTTCTAACAAAGGAATGAATTCAATGAGATGTTCAGAAGCTAACGTGAGTAGCCTCAAGGTTTAGTTCAGCAAGCATAACAATTTGAACATAAAGAAGATGCAAATACCAGTTGCCCTTCTTGTCTGGATGGAAGAAGGCTTTAATTGCAAAAAGACTCACTGTGATATCCTTACTCTTAAACCCACCCCAAACCCAGACCCTTACAAACAGTAAACATTAATCCTGTTTATGATGACTGAATAGTGTTCAAATACTCTGGAAGAGGATGGATAGGTAGACAAATAGACTTGAAAGTCAACACCCAGAAAATTTCATTTAAGTTATTTGGAACCAGAAATCTTTTGGAAACACTGGTTGCGTGAAAAAAAACCTGTGCTAGTTAAAACCCTAGATCTGTCAGTGCTTTAGAATATGATAATTTATTCAGGTTTATTTTCCTGGGGGAAAATATATCTGGGAGAACACTGATAAATCTCTTCTCTGACTATTAATTACAAATTCAAAATTAATCTCGTTTGGCCTTGCAGAAACCTTTTTGTATTTGCTTTCCATTCTACGTCTGGTTTTTATTTATCTTAATTTGATTAAAATGTAGCCATTCAAAACTCAGAGTTTCTGTAAAGACTGTCACCATTAATCAGTCTGGGGGTATATTCACTGAAGAAATATTTGTCATGTATATTTTCTCTTTCTGTCAAATCCTGTTTGGCACTGGTGGAAGAAATATCATATATTTGAAAGACTGCACTAAAATCTTCCCTCTCTGAACAGTTGAGAGGTGGCAGACACAAGGCCGGCCCTGGGGAGATGGGGCAGCCCTGTACAGATTTCAGAAAGGAGAGAGAATATGAAGCTTGTAAACATGCCGAAGCCCTTTGTGTTAAAGTTAATTGATGGGTTCAGTATAAAAGTCTGGATTAAACTAGTTTTCATCTTTGATAAACCGCTTAATTTGCTGCAGCCTCCTTATGCTGGTCACAAACTGGTCTGCTGGGGTGCTTCTTTGCAGGGGTCTGAGCACCATACCTGTATGGTCCAACACATGGGGGTGAGCATGGATGCAGCCGTGGGGCATGTCGGGGCAAGCTGGATCATGACCTTTTATTCCTCATATTTCTGGATTTTTTTTTCAGAAACAGCCTCCCAAGTGCAGCACTGTTGGGTCTTTATGGTACTGTTTCACTTTGGAAAATGCAGTTCATGAAGCATTTAAGAAACAAACTTTGTTCCTGTATTTTTCACTAGGGGAAGGGAAACGACCCAAACTGTGGCGTGCGTTATGAGCTCCGCATGAGCACAGTTAACCACACAGGACAATGAGCAAATCACATCGCCTTTATGGCTTCCAGGAATCAGCTGGGCTATCTCCTGCCAGCATCCCAAGGGCTTCCTTAACCTGGAGAAACCCGTGATGAACAGAGGCAGACAGTCAGGAGCAAATCACCGACCTAGTCAGTCTTTGGCCTCCTTTTTCATTCAGACAAATTTTAAATGTTAAATAAATACTGAAGGAATCACTTGTCACCACAAATTATTCCTTTGAATGTTTACTGTTCGTGCCAGCTTCCCTGGGGTCCTTCCCATTTAGAAACAACTTTAACAAGCAATCCCATAAAACATTGACCATTATTCCCCAAGAAGTTGTGCCTAGTGACTTGTTACACAGAAATATGTTTCCAATTTCACTTTAAAACATATTAGAAAGGAGTCCTCAGTATTTTTTACATTAGCATTTAGTGCCATGTGGAAATGGCAATTAAAAATTGCCACAGGCTGTACTTACAGCCTTTGGTTTTGTTTAACTGTTTAGATGGTGCTTTTCAGTCCCTTTCCCTCTGCAGGCCTGGGAGACCAATTTGTTTACTGCTTTCCTCAGCTGTCCTCGCCAAGGACAGGGACAGCAATTACTTGAATGCACAATCATATCATTGTTCTGTCCCTCCTTCTCCGTAATAGATGCAGACCAAGCGCGTAGCTTCAGGGCCACGTGCGAGAGCTGCTCGCGCTGCACCAAGGCATTGGGTTTCAAGGGCGAGCTGAAGGACGAGTGGCTCAGCAAAGCTTCTGCCTCCAGGTGAGCAGAGGACTTCACAAGGGGCGTGAAGTCTGACATGGGGATCGCCAGATGGTGCCACTGCCAATGGCAGCTGCAATTTGCTTTTTTCGCTCCTCAAAGCCTACATTTCGGGGGGGGGGGGGGGGGGAAAAAAAAAAATCAGCATTTCTGGCTTATGAGGACCAGTTCCAAATTTGCATTTGTGGCTGAAACATGCCGGCTTAAATTTTCTCTGACCATTCTTCTTCTGTACATAAGGCTATAATGCATTTATGTTTTGAAACAGCACAGTCTTTCTCTGGTAGTGTCTCCCTGTGCCTTGGTTTCCCTTTAGAAAATACCCAGCTGTAGGTGCCTGTCCTTTCTAGAAAAAGCAAGCTAGCAGGCTCTAAAGGCTGAGCTGAATTTGTCTAATTTTGGCCCAGGTCCCAGTGGGTCTCAGCCCATTTTAGCATGCAGTTTGCTGAAAGATGTTGTGAGAAGTGAAGGCCAACTGCAATGGAGAAGCAGCTGGTGATGGCAAACTCAGCTGAATATCAACAGGAAGGCATGAGCACCAGGTCTAAAAGGATCTACGCTAAGCATTTTGTTTCTGTTCTGTAGAAATAGAGGGTAACAACTGGTATAATATGGTTTTGCACAGCAGAACAGGGTCAGCTACTCTCACTTTCCACAGTAATAGGTACTCCATGCAAGAACCTACACTAACAAAGGAAATGATTGTGCCATATTGTAATAACAATTTCAGGTAAAAGGATTAACTTCAGGAAACAACAAAGGCCCTGAAGTAATATTTCAAGAAAATATTTTAATTAAAAATTAATGATGGGGCAAGGTGGGACTAAGAACAGTGGAAGATTACGACTGAGGGGACCTGAAGGAACTGAAGCGAGTTTGAGAAAAATACGTCAAACTGGAACAGGACCTCTGAGAATGAGACAAGCTGTGAGATTTCAGGCAGGCAATGCCATTCCTAAGCGCTGTGATACACTGACTTCTGTGAAAGGGCTCATGTGCCGACATTTCCCCACTGGAAGGATGCTGGACTCTGTGGCTATGCTTACATCAGCAAGTAGCGAGGAGCAATGGAAGTGCATCTGCAGGGCAAAACAAGTGATTTTAAGGGTCCGATATCTCCATTCTACACATTTCTGGGGTCTTAAATTACCATTATTTCAGACTAGTTCCAATGTGATCTTGTGGACTGGTTGCCAAATGCTTGTTTGTAACCGGCATGCATTAGAAGTGCTCGTGGAATGCATCTGTCCATTTAGTTTCATCTAAAAGTAATCCCGTTCACACACACCTTGATGTGCATTGCATCATTCCTTGAAGCAAACCAAAGCACAGGATTGGGAGACGGTTAGGAATTTCTCTTCAAAAGAACACTCCCCATTTGAGCTGGCACACTGATGTATGATGCAGCTACTGGTTCAAGAAATCCCCCTCAGACCTAAGCTGTTAAGTATTTACCTTTTACGAAAGAGAAGATGCAGGAGCTCTTTAGTCAATTTAGTAAATCTCTGCTCGCTCAAATAGACTCTTCAGCTTTGGTGAAGGTACTTGTGTGAATTAAATATTCATCTGTGAACACAGCAGTTGCCAATTTCACCCTATCAAGTTATGCTGTCTGGTTGTTTATGCAGGAATTTGTTTAAAAGGAATACATTATGGCTATAGATTTGTTTAGACTGCTTTTGGGATCAGAACTGGGTTTAGTTTTAGAAATTATAGGCCTGTCCCTTCAAATTCTTACATCTGAGCTTGGGAGCTTAATTCTCCAAGATGCTGGTCACTCTGGCCTTTCTCCAGCAAAGCACTCAGGCTGCTGGTTAGCTTTTAAGATACTTGTGCACTCAGCAAAATCCTTGGGCTTGCACAGAGCACACACTCCAGGGTTGTGGCGGGTGACCAGTAAGTGTTTGCAGGATCGGTCCCAATTTCTCTGAGGGCAAAGCTATTTGAGAATTTAGTAAGCACCAAAAAAGGTTTTGCTGTGACATTTTTCAAGTACTGTAAAAATCCTGTTAACCACTCGCTAGTGTGCTATATTTGTGTTATCTCAGAGCGGATACATTTCTCACTTACTGGAACTTTAACAGCTAATAAAAATAGAACTTCTGAACTTTCGAGGACCCTTTGAATAGTGTAGCTGTACAAAGTGTCTGCAGTACGGCAGGGGTGAAAGGGTTGGGAAAAGTTTGCATGACACATAGCGTTGCTTGGTACAAGCAATAACCAAGATCAGCAATTGCATCCTCCAAACAAAACTAAATAGGCAATTACTGGAAACGCAGGCAGCGAAAATCCGTTCAGACTCACTTGACGCATGCTGACTTCAGATAAAGCCAATGCTAAACAATAGGGACACAGCCTTTCCCCCAGGAATTCAATGGCAAAACTCCCCCTGACTTTGTCAGAGTCAAGATTTCATCCAAGGACTGAACCTCCCAGCTGCCTTTTGTGGGGAGCCCCCACTGACTTCTGTGGGGCCATTTACAGCAGTGATGCTTGTAAGAGACTCAGAAGTCATTCTGAACTAAGATAATGAACTATTGTTTAGGATGTTTTTCCTGACATAAAATACATAGTTTCAGAAAGGCAGAGACGTGCAGAGATTCCCTTCCCCTGATCCAAGAGACTTGCATCAAGCTTCAAAGAGCCTCACTCTCCAGAGGGATATCACACCAGGATGAGGAATAACTGCGAACAAATCAGAGTTAAGATAAGAAGTAGTATTCTACTGCAATGGAAGCAATAATAGGCTATGTCTGTGCTGAGGACCAGTTTGCTAGGGTTTTGGAAACAGTTGTTTCCTCTAAGCTGCAAATGGCATGTATGACATTGATACGTCCGTGTTGCGCTGGCTTGCAGTTTCAGCAGCGTTTCTCAGAGGATGAGAGCAGAGCAGAGCCGAGTCCTTTCTCACAGCGTTTATAAATGGCTGGCAAGGCCACATTGCCAGAATGAATTACAGCTATCTCCTGATACAGTCTGAGCTGGATTAACTATGTTTGTAATTATCACTCTGGGAGAACTAAAAAAAAAAAAAACAAAACACAAAAAAAACCTGCGACTGTGTAAAAGAAAACCTTTTTGATTTAAGTTGCTGGCTTGCACAGTCCAAACAATTTCAAAAGGTTTCAGCTGTTTCAGCCCCAGTAAAATGATGCTGTAGGGCCTGACTGTACAAATGCTGTTCCAGTGAGCAATCCATACTCACACAGGCAATTTCTTCTATATCAGGAGTATATCTGTGTTCACAAGGGCTCCCTCCTCAGAGGAACTTAAACTGGAAGGATGGGGCTCTTACTTTGCTATGGTTGTGTTAGCCCTGCTTTCAGGGAAGGAAAAAAAAAAAAAAAAAAAAGAGGCTTTTTATGCTTTGGAAATCTGAACCTGCATGTGAAAAGTAAGTTCTTGCCTGCTAAGGGCATTTGAATTTTTCTGAAGTTGTTACTGAAGTTCAAAGCAGATAAGGGCCCTATCTGGGGCTGCAAGCCACTGTAATGCAACACTTATCCAATTTGCAAGGATGTTAGTAGCTTCAAAGTTCCCTCTAAAGGCAAACTAAGCTTCACAGGCTTGCCTAGCCAGGAGTAAATTATTCTGTAATGAAGGTGAGACACAGAGAAAAGCTGGTAAAAGGATCGACTTCTTTTCTCGGCTGCTATTATATCTTTCCTCCAAATTACCATAAAATAAGCTGCACTGTAGTTGTAGGGTTAGAGACCGAAAACCTAAAAATTGAAAAAAAAAGAAGAAGTTTGAGGTAATAAATTACCAAGGAAGACCATTTTACAAATAGGTGAAATCCATATCATAGAGGGGGGTGGGTGTAAATTTATTTTTGAAATGTTTGTTCTTCCTGTGGGTTAATTCTGCCTTTCTGTGTAACCAGCCTTGTCATTGTATTACTTCTGACTGCAGAGATCAGGAAGAATAATCTAACAGATTGATTAAAACACTCTCTTATCTCTTGTCCTCTGAGAAACGCTGCCTAGATATGGATACACTTTGCAGATTATTTGTGTGCGTGAAAGTAACAGGGAACTTTGCAAGTATTCCTTATAGAAAAATTGATTTCTCACAAAATACATTTTTGTAAAAAAGCATGGTGGCTGAAAAAAATCAAAAGTTTCCAAGCTAGCTTTCAAATGATGCGATACAGTGGGTATGTGTGTGTACAGTGCAAGGAAGGGTATGCCCAAGTGATACAGCACAATGCTGCATGAAGGTATCCAGCTCATTTCATTTAAAGCTAGCTTTAATACCTGAAGCAAAATAGCTTTGTCATCTGCCTGGATGGTCTTCTTGGATGATGGCACCTTGCTTCTTAATTCTGCTAACTGAAAGGCTGCCACGTGAATTTAATATATGAACTAATACAAAGAGAAGAAATCAGTCAATGACTAACAATACATGAAATGTCATTTATACTTCTTTTTCCTTAAGATGTAAATTATTAATGTACATTCCAGCCACCTGAAAAAACAGCATGCTTGCCAGTCATGGAACATTTTTTCTTTTTTTAAGTCATATCAGAATAAAATGGGAAATTCTCAGAAATCTGTGCAGCTAATAATGTCTACAATTTTTATCCTTTTTTCCACTGAGCAATGTAAACCAGCATCCCTGGTAGTTATTAACTAAGGAAGTGATCTCATTCCTATGCAACTAAAAGAGTATTTAAATTTAAATTTAAGTTTGAAAGATCCACTTTAGTTTCCCCACTTAGAAATGGGCAGTCAGCCAGCCTGGCTGCAGACCAAGAAATCAGGGTTTCTCTGAACAGACAACTCCAGAGAGGACCATTTCAGATTTCAGCAACAAGTTTTCAGAAATCAAGCACTGAAATAAAAGATATTAAGAAGATAAGATGCTTCTAATATGATGTACGTATCAAGATTGCTTAGCAAGATAGTGCTCTTATGTGTGGAAGAGTACAGGCTTAGAAAAAAGCTAAACAGATGGAAAAAATAAAGTACCTTGCAAGCACGTGAGATGTCCACAGTGCTGCTCAGATGTGGAACCGCAGTGAAGTAGAAGGTCCCTGCCATTTTACACCATGTCTGGATTTCACATATAAATGATAAATGGTTCTTGAGAAATGTTAACGTTTCCGGGGGGATTTTAGTAGTCCCTTAGTAGAGTTTGTATTTTCTCAGAGTTGCACTGAAGAATTACATGCTGAATTCGTGGCAGCTTGGACCCTCCTTAGCAAACTTTCATACCTTACCTGCTCCAACTCCTCTGGAGTTTCCCTGTCCTCCTTTTATGTTCCATGGGAAAACAGTGTCAGGACGTCCTCTCCAGCTCTCCATTAACAAGTCATTTGGCACAATAAATCAAAGCAGTTGGTGCTGAGGCTACCTGCCCATCTACATGATATGTATTCAGGGATTTCACTTGAGTCAAAGTTTAACCTGTCTACCTAGGTTGAACGTCCTCATCATGCACATGCCTTAGAGCCATCTGAATGATGGATATTGATGGATATGGCTAGGAATAACTTGGGCTTTACCTTCTTAAGCCAAGTTTGTATTATGCTTATAATTTCTGTGTTCTCCTGAATAGGACAATAAATATTTGTACATACTAATTACATTATTTTACAGTTAGATGGTATGTAAACTATTTTGATGACATTGTGTGGACTACAACCTCCAGCTGTTGTTTGGAAATAGGAACAATAAAAATCCACCTCTCTAAAAAAAAATAATAATACCCCCATTTTTATACATTTGTGCATCTATGTGAATTACTCGGATGTATGCTGAAAACTCTTGTTTTCTTCCTAAACATATTCACCTTCAAACCCAGCCAGTGCTTGGACAAATATTGCCTTATCTCCACAGTGCTGTCACCATGCACAGCTGAGAATCCTGCCCAGCTGGAGCATCAGGTTCAGATGAAGGTTTATTGCTTTGAATTGCGGAAGCTGGTCTCACTCAAACAAAGTGAGTAGCTACTTCTAGAGGAAGAGCATGATAAGAAGATAATAAGCCCATTCTTTTTTTTTCTTTTTTTCTTTTTTTTAAGCCTAGCAGCAAGAAGCCAAGAGTCTCGTTGGCTCATGTCACCACACAGCTGTAAAAAAGGCTGTAGTTTTGCTACTTGCACAACAGGATTAGATGAATAATACCATACTTTGAAATAGTCAAGGACTATTCATGGCTATTTATTTTTTTCTACAAGACACATTGAAGTCAAAGTTAATAGTTAATTCATCCCCCAGGTCATGCACAGAATTTAAAAAAAAACAAAAACAAGAGGCTTAAACCAAAAGACTTAAACCAAGAGTCCAAGAGACTTTAAAAAGTCCAAGAGACCAGACTGTGCTGCTCGGCAGCTCTGTTCTGCTCACAACCCTGTGCTCGCCTGGAATCACCACAAATTGGGTACCCCAAAGGTCAGGCCTGGGCTCTGCTCCTGATGCTGCTTCACAAACACAGCCAGGAGGTACTGAAGCAGGAGTAATTGCCATTAAGCATGACCATACTGCAGTCCAGTGGTATTTCCGTGAAGTCAGTGAGGTCCCTTCCAACACAAAGTATTCCATGATTCTATGATTCTACATCCCCACTTTCCTTAGGTCATGTTTGGATTCTGTGCTTGGTCTGGACCTGATATACCAGGACAGATGGTAATGTAGCTGATCTGAAGTTAATTTTTATACTTATACTGTTGCTGTCTGAACTAATAGTTAACTGAGGTTGTTGCTTCACATGGATCTGCGGGATTGGAGGGGGATTTATAAGTGTATGTGTTTGGAGAGGGACAAATGATAAATTTGTTATGAAGAATTTGCAGAGAAGACAAGAGCCATGCTGTAGTTGTGATAAGGAAGGCTGCTTTGAAAAAGCAGAGACCATATGAAGTCCATTAAGAACTGGTGAACTGCATAAAAACAACGGCAACATCCTTTCCTGTGACTCCTTGGAATATAAGAGCTTGCATAGTGCTTCAAAGGCACTTCAACAATAACATAATTGGGGCTCACCGTCAGGCACTTAAGCCCATGTAGGGCAGTGGGAAGAGCAAAATGTGTTCTCTCTTTATTAAACCTCCCATGCGTCTTATCTTATTTTCCCTCTTTCAGTGTTTACTCAGCGTTCATCCTCAGTGAGGCTGGTTTGTAGTACATGAATGAATGAAGACATCTTTGAAGTTGCTGTACTGAGCAAAATTGTTGAAGCTTTTCTTTGATAAGTTCACATGAATAGAGCCATTTGCTATTAACACATCTTTTACTGATGCAGCTTTTATGCCTCGAGAGAATTAAGAGTCCTTTTTTTGGATGCATGTTTGCAGCTCCCATTAAGGCTAACAGTTCTGTAAATGCATATTTGGAGGAAGATGTGCATAATGGTAATTACAACACATTTGCATACACATCTTGCTTTTAATCCAGAAAGAGTTCAACATGCTTTACAAACTTCACCAACACTCTTACACATGTTGTAAATGTAGAATCACTTTGTCAACAGCTGCTGTACAGCCACCTCGAGGTGAAATGCAACAGCTGTGTAACAACAAAAAGCAGCACCACAGAACATGGCAGTGACCAGAAAAACTTAAATTGCCTTATCTAGTTGAAACCATTGGGAGAATTCTAGGTAAGTAGCATGTAAATTACTCAAAATAAAATTTGGCTTGAGCACTGGAGGTAACACTCCTACTGTTGCAGGGAAAGTGCCGTGGCATTTTTAATGATGGCAATTTGCCTGAACCTCTGTTTTATGTCTCCGTGGAAAGACAGCACCTCCAACTGTAGTGTGATGACTAACAGAGGCCAGCCCTTGGTGGGATCAAAGAGTGCCACCTACAGCCACGAGCACCTCCTTGTTCTGCAGAGCTCCGTGTTTTCCCTGGCTGGCTCTGGATGTTTCAACCTGCCTGGGTAGATAGCGAGACCAAGTGGGACCACACAGTGACACACAAGCACAGATTTCATAAAGAGAGAAAAATGAACAAATTTTAAAAGGGGGGTGGGGGGAACAATGGCTGATGTCAACATTATGTAGGAGATTGGAAGCCTGATGATTTCGCCATCGCTAGGAGATGCACTACCTCATATCAGTGTGAAATAAGAATAGAGAAGTGATAGCACCCTGTTGTCAGGGTTTTCATTGATTGGCTGTAGGACTGTGAAGTTACCATGTGAAGCAAATGTGGGGAGTCTTCTGCAGCTGGAGAAGCCACTGTGATTGAAACAGACCAAAAATACTTGCTTTCTGAATCATGGAAATGTAATAACTCTTTACTCAGGCTTTGAGACTCTGGAAAATTTTGGCGTGTTTCCCATCAGTATGATCTCCTTGAGGAAGAAGGAGAGAAGAGCGGGTTTTCATGCCATCTGTTGTCTTTCCTGCATGCCGTGTGCCTGATCCCGTGTGACAGACTGTGCCTCATCCCCTGGCCATGCCTATTAACTAGTCCTCACATTATCTTCACACACTGTCTTGGGTTCATCCCCCTTCCTGCTGCAGGACGATAGTTCTTCCTTTGGTATTGGGGGCCCCCCCGTAAATGGCAGCTGGTGTTTTGGTCATACATCCCAACATGGCATTTCTGGGCAGCTGTAAACACCATTCCAGGATATCCTGGCCGGGGGAGCAGCCACAGGGGACAGGGAATGGGACCCTGGGGAAGATGCTGTGACCATCTCATTTTGCAGCCTGGTTTCCACTGCAGACCCTCTTACTACACCCCGACAGAAATTACCTGCTGTGCAGAATACAAAACAAAAGACCATCTTGGAATGGAAAGGATCCTTCCCACTGGCAGATACCTATCCTTTCAACTTTAGCAGGAAGCCTGAGGAAGGGGGGAGATGCGTGATGTGAGGATGGGCACCCGTGTGGAGGGGCTCAGGGCGGGCTGCAGCAGCGACCCACCACAGGGCTGGTATGGGGGCAGCTGGGGCAGCCCAGGGAGGGTTTGTGTCACCGCTTCGGGCCTGAGAGTCATGTCAGCGAAAACAAAGTGGAAACGAGCTGGTGAGCATGTGTTGTCAAGCGCTCCTCTTCCGATGGCTCCAGATGGGGACCACATGGAGTCCAAAGTAAAAGTGCAGCAAATGAACCTAATCCTCTAATTCTCTGCCTGCAGTGAAATGGGCTCTCACTGTTGCTTTCCTAATGAAAAAGCAAGTAAGCAGTCATCTGTGTAGGTTGCTCTTACTGCTTCTTATTGGCATAACTGAATTTTACCATGACTGGTTAAAGTAGCAGAAAGAAACAAATTACAGTCTATTTTCTGAGCCTGTTTTGCAACAGAAATAAGAAACATATTTTTCGTTTGGGAGGACAGCAACACACAGCTTTATTTTTTTCCTTTTTTTGTACAGGTTTTGTTTTATAAGAAGCAATTTCCCCAACTTTTCTAATTACCCACCATAGCCCTTTGATCTCCCCTCTAACCTTGCTATTAATTACTTCTCTAAATACAGCAGCAGCAACAGCTTTTCATAAGACTTTTATTCTTCTTAGGACCTGATACAACTGCCATCAAAGTGAGTAAAAGCCTTCAATTCACTTTAGACAAAGGTCCTTGCATCAGGCTCTTTGTGAAAATGCATAATCCACCATTAAAAGTAAGGCAGGTTATCCTCCATCCTTCTCCTTCTGTTGATCTTAGTGGAAGTGAATCAGCACAAACATAGAAATCCCAATACTGAAGAAAATAATAGTGTTCCCAATTACAAATAAAGAACTGCCTGTTTCTCATGCTAAACATCATGTACAGTGTTGCTTTACACACCAGAGTAGCTAACAAACTCTTTGGTTTTTTTAATGGCATGTCCTGGAAAATAATGAAAGGCAGGATTTCCACATGCTATTGTTTACTGCTGTCTAGACTATACTGTGAAATGTACATGGCAGCTCTTTGGAGGTGAGACCTTTTGTTTGCTGGCCATACAGCTGGAAATCATGTTCTGAATGTCCTGGACATTCATGAGCAAGTATAGAATTAATTACTGTAATGTATTTTTAAGTATCTGATGAAATTACAGCACACAGCATACTCTAGTCAATTTGTAACTCCCATTATAACTACATATTTGAAGTAAGGAGGGTACAGGCTAGTCTTCCATCAATGTTCTTTCAGGAGGGTTTCAAGCTGTGTAGCTTAGTGTTTAATACAAATGACACTGTCATGGGAAAATTTTTATTTATTCCATAAGGTGTGGACATAATGATCTCTTACTCATTTATTGAACTCTTAAAATCCCCGTTACTCACACTGCTGTGAAGGGCCTGTCTCCATCTCCTTGACCCCCTCCCCTCGGGCACTGGGGCTGCTGACCTACCCTCTACCCAGTCTGAATCAGCCCTGGTCCTACAGCCTCTCCTCACAGGGCAGGGGCTCCAGCCCCAGCCAGCATGGGGACTTCCCCTGACCTCACTCTGGTTTATCCAGGTCTTTCCTAGGCTGGAGGTTCCAAAACTGAACACTCATCCACTTGCAGGGGCTCCCCCTGCCCTGGGAAAGGCTTTGCATCTGTCCCTGTTGACTCTGGCATGACTCCTGTTGGTCCACTCCCCCAGGCTGGACTCTTTTCATGGGACCCCTACCCTCAAGGACATCCATTAGTTACTCTGGCTTGGTGTCACCTGCATACTCAGTGGGGGAGCACTCCATCATCTCCTACAGGTGATTGACAATGATTCTTCCTCTGCAGCTTAAACATCAGAATTCAGATCAATGTTTACAGTTCTGGGAAGGTAGTAACAGCTGGAAGACCGACTTTCAGCAGAGATTTCATCTTCCATCCCATGGGAAATTAACACTCGCTTCTTAGAGGCCAACAACAATTTCTCCTCAGTTGATCTCAAGCAAGGCAATTCCTCTGTTGTTACTTTTCCTCAAGTCTCATCTTTATTACCTTCATTGGCTTCCCACCAAGACTCATCAACTGACAGTATCTTCAACAGGGGAAGCTTCCCTTGTCTTTTCCCATTATACATTGCTCCCGTAAAGTATCTGCATCATGTCTGCTTCTCTCCTTTTTCTTCTCCCTGAGACCTTTGATTTTCTTCCTTTTCCTACTTTTGCTGTCATCCTTTTCTATGTCTTATCTTTTCCTGCCATTTCCTACCTCCCCATAGCAATCCTCTTTCCCATGGTTCCTGTCCCTCTTTACTGGTACTTTTTGTCCTCCCTAATAACAGTTTTCCTTTTGCTACTACTCCATGGTTGTGGTCTTGGAAGATACTCTGATTATATCAAGTCTGAGCATTCCCAAATGTTATGACCTCATCTTATCAGTGCAGCCATCAAATGCAGGAAGCAGCCAAGCCAAGACTGTATTTTGTGAGAATACACACTCCTAAAGGCACTGTCAGGAGAAGGTATTCCCCCAGGTTGCTCATTTGTCTTTATTTCAAAGCACTTCAATTTCAAGTTCAAAACCTAGTAACAGGAAAGAAGAAGCTGAACCTTTATGAATTCTTTCTTATGGGATTTCAAAGTCTTTACTTTAGGACAACTTTCTCCTTGCGATAGGACTTGCTCTCCTAAATTACTCAGGTCTTTCTAAAAAGCATGCCCTTGAATAACCCTACCCTCTCTATGAAAGAGAGAGATATATCAAAACTTTAGACTGTTGTTTTGTAAGGTTTAGGCCATAGTATAATTTTTTTTAACCCACTGTGCTTGTGGACAGTTTCATGACTTGAGAACTGAGTTGAAAAATAAAATATTTTCAGTACATTTTTTGTAAAAGAAATAGAACAAAACCACAAACATTTTTCTTATTTTAATTTAAAGACAAGTGAAAACTATCATTTAATCAAAATCCCAAAATCCTGAATAAGAAGAGTACTACTTGCATTGTAGATGACCAGCTAACACAACTTAAATGGCAAATTCAAGCCGGTCTTATAAGAATAATACATTTAAATATAACATTTCAAAGAGAAGTCTTTTTTCAAAGGACAAGTATGCAACAAACTTGTGAAAGACAGACTCATAATGTTTGCCAAAAAAATTCGACACATAGAAGAAAACAGTGAAACTTTAAGTTACAAAGGACAGGTGAAAAAAGGAATTACATGAGAATTTTTACAAAAATTTTTCAGATGATATAAGAGTTCTGTCATTTTTATTTCTCACCTTGGAGTCATGTTAGAGGTCAGGTTTCTTTTGGCATAGCTGGTACCTTTGCCCTGCAGAAAACTCACCATCTATCAGGAAGGCCTGTGTACTTTGATAAGCATGGCCTGAGGTGTGAACATACCCACCTTTGTTAATGAGCTCAGTTTTTCTGGAAAAAAAAGAGATTATAAATGCATAGACAAATCCAAGTAATACAACCATTTGTTGACTTTAAAAGATATAGATGATACAAAAGATACTTTTTTTTGGTCAGTTTTAGATCAGATTTGCGGTGATGGTTTGGGGTGAGATTTGTTTGGTTTTTTTTTATATTGGTGAGTACATACTGTTTTACGTACATGTGAGCTTTTTAGTTTGTATTTTACATGCTTCATACTTAGTACACTATATCCTTTTTGGCTCAAAAGTTACTTCCAAGAACATATCCAAACAAGCTGAACTTCTTTTTGTTATTTTGCTTTTTTGTGTTCCCTCCTGCAAAACTAGTTGCTAAATCACACCATTTTCATAATTATTCTGGACTGTGATGGGTTGTCTAATACCTTCTGGGTTTGGCACAAATAAACATTCTCTGTCCCCTAAAAAGAAAGGTGTTCATAACATCAAAGGTTTCCTTCAGGTTCTTCTGGTTTATTCACCAGCTTTTCTAATGCAGTGGAGGACACAATTTTTCCAAGAACTCTATTCCTCATAGATTTCATAGCGGTGGTCCTCCTCTCTATCACAGGAGCTACCTGAGCTATCAAGGGTCTTAACCAAACCTCTGCTATAGGCACTGGAGCAAAACATGTAACTTGGATGCACCCCAAGTCTGCTACTTCTGTCACAGGATCCAGCCAGCTGTGAAGAATTCTTATGAAACTGGAACTTGTTTATTTACTTGTTACAACTTAGATAAGTCAAAATCTTCTGGTTGACTCATTATATTTTTGCTTTGGCAATGCAGAAGGATTTAATCATTTTTCCTAGTAATTTCAGGCATGGGTGTTGCAGGATCTAAATTCAGTTCTTTCATTCCTCCTCTAAAGTAATATTTAAAAATGGCTTTTTTGCCCTGCATGTTTACCATTAGTAGTTTTGCTTTAACAGCATAAGCTTTACCTGTTACACATATCTAAATTCTGCACTCAGTGACAGAAAGTAAACATATTCATTGATTTTACTGATTCGCAGTGATGTAAATAAGAACAAGATATTAAACCAGTACAGAAATACCATGACATATTCTGAGACATACAGCAAATCTGTAAAAATCCTGGATTTGTCATTTTATGAACAAAGCAGATAAGGAAGGCAGATTTATGAGTGACTTCGCAAACTTGTCTTCTGGCAGAGGAATCGTGGAATTAATTTGGCTTAGATATAAGGCAGAGGAAGAGGAGCTTTATGGCTGCTTTAACTTATGCCAAATGGAGAGCCACACTAAAAGCCCTTCCCCTCATTCAGGATTGTGGAGGGCTGCAAAGAGTGTGTGGCTTTTATTGGACAAAAGGATATAGCTGGAAAGAACAGAGGAGATTTTGGGCACCCAAGCCCATCGTCAGCTTTGAAAGAGCTGCTTGGCATAGTTTGCTCTGGCTGGCATGCCTGTGATTAATTCCCAGCACTGTTGCTGCACCACAAAAGGGCAGGAGTGTGGGTGTACATTTGAATATCTGTCTTTATTTATAACTGTTGCAATTGGGTTTTAGTTGCAAATTATGCTGGATAATAAATGCACATTATTTTTAACAAATCCACTAATATCGATCCATACAGTTTGTGATGGAGGTAGGAAAGTCCTTTTACTAACAGAAAAGAGTAGGTCTTAACTGAAAGTCACACCATTCCTAACCCAAGTAACTGTTTCAAAAGAGCAGCCCGCCATTCAGAGTTTATTGTGATAATAGCTTTTTACTTGCCTGCCGCTTCCTGAAAACAATTCCTCACTGTTTATGCAAGCTGCACGGGGAAAACCAGGGTGACCCACCAAGCAGCAGTTTGCACTGGTCTCCATTTAACTGGCCAGTGGTAATGACTGAGAAAACCTCTCACAAGAGCACCATTTACAAACATGTAGTTTGGTGAGTGCACTGTGTCAAGCACGTTGTGCTGATCTGCAGAGCAGCATCGTCCTACGAGGAGTGGGTGAATGCTCTGCAGCGCAGAGAGCACAGCAGGGAATGCAACCACGCAGCCGGGAGTGAGGGGAGACGGGAGGAAAAATGGATCTGAGGGGGACAAAGTGTTCCCTTTTCAGAAGGCTTGAGCTCTGGCTCTGCAGTGATGCCCATCAGTGAAAAAAAATCCAAAAGAGATTAGAAAGGGGCAGGCAGAGTTGCCCTCTGTCCCCCACTTGCATCTGGTGCACAGCAGGAGGAAGAGTTGAGGATGTCAGTGTAATCATCCCAAGAACAGGGTGTTGGTGTGATCATCCCCGCTTTGTCTTGTGTTCTTCTGTGATGGATCTTGCTATAGCATTGTCTTGCATACAAACCACATTTACTCTGCAAATTCACTTAATGCCACCTGAAGATGGGCCAAGTTACTGTAGCTCTTGCACCCCCCTCAAAGGAGCTTGTAGGCAACACTCACCTTCTAGTTCAACAAGGCTTTTGCGGGTTTGGTGTGCATGAGGATGCCTACAAAATATCCCCATCCCAATCTATTTATTATGCATTAATGAGGGAAGGCAGCAGTTCTCTTACAACTCAGAGTAGCACTGACAGTATTTTCCTGATCATCTTTCCTATCTATCTTTGATCCTACTTGAAGGTAAGGACACGTTTTCAGATTCGTTGATGGAAGTTTCCCCTAAACCAGAATCACCTTTGCATCACCTTCTGATTTCTCCAGAGAAACCTCAAGGACCACACTCTGGGCTGATTCCTTCAACAGAAGTTGTGATATTTTTACACCTGACACTGCCAGATGGCATGCACAGTTTTACAATTTCTTTTTTACTGTATTCAAGGATGATTTTTGCCTTAGAGGAATGCGCCCAGTTCATTTTCAGTACAGTTTCTTCTGGGAGAGAACTAGCAGGCACCAAGAGGTCCCACTGCAATTAGAGTCAGCTCTTGGGACAAATACTTCCTTGGCAAAAAAAACCTGTCTGCAAGGAAGGCAGGGGCATGCACGCATTTTGATCATTTCGGTTCCAGAATTGCCCCATGTATCACTAAGTAAAGCTAGCAACATGAAGCCGCTGGGCTGCATATGATCACTCCCCTTTGACAGAGTATATCATTAACTGTAAAAGTATGAGGGCACTGAGTTCATGTGCAAAATAATAGTAGCGATTATTTCTTATTGAGCATTGTGTATAACTCTTGGTATTACAGAAACATTAGCTAACTAAAATACTTTGTGTCTAAAATACCTTGTTTTCTGCTGAGATGACAGTGAAGAAGAAAGCTAGAAAAGTCTTATTAGAAAACATTCATTAACAGTTCTCACGATCACATTTGCAAACACTGCAAATAATAAAATGTTCATCTTTGGGAACAAAGAATAAAGGTTGTTCCTAGAAAACAGAAGATTTTCTTAGAAAGCAGAGATTCAGAGAAGAATTTCGGGCATGTCATAAATAATTGCCTCAAAATCTGCTCTAAGTATCAATCTGTGGAAACAGAGGTAGTGCAATCTTTGCATAACAAAAGGAATGGTGAGCAAAACCAGTAGAAACAATAGTAATGCCACCTAGCTGCCATCCGGGGCTTTTCATGGCAGGTTTCAAAGCACAAGAAGAGTAAGACTTAGAATGGAGGAAATACTAAATATTTTTTGGTTCTGTTGAAATGAAACTATGAAACATAGATCAGGAGGGAAAAATCAATTTAGAATAAATGAAATGTTATTATGTCAAAATGAAGAGTCTAATAATTTTTTTTTTTTAGGAGTATTACAATGCTTTTATTTTGCAGTCAAGTTTGAATGAAAATGCCATTTTCCAACTAAGAGTTTCATTTGATAACTTTACAGGGCAATTTGTAAAATTTTTACATTTCCCTCCTGATATTTTCAAAAGAATTGACTGAGAGTGCATTCCTCATGGACCAGCAGGTCAGGCCATTCTCAAGGCTGCTTTGCCTTGTTCCCACAACTATACATGCATTTCCCTTCCTGGTGCCCTCAGGAGCCAGGAAAAATTGCTTTTCTCCATGCACAGCTTTATTGCCATTTTCCTCCTCCTTCCTCCCTCCTCCCTCCTCCAGCAGCTGATGGGGTGGATGGTCCCTGGCAGAGGGCTGTGACCCAACCTTTTGCTTCACCTGCATGCACAGTGCTAAAGGAGATGTTAGATTTGAGGGCTAAAAGGAAATTCCCTCAAAGCCAGAATGACAGGGACATTTGAAGGTTTTTATATCTACCTGCAGCACAAGGGACAACTCAACCTATCAATTCCTTCCTTTGGAGAGGCTTTTGAGATTTGGGGGTCTCTCAGTTGGCTCCATCCCCTGCTCGTGATAGGCAATAGTTTGGTAACTTGCAGTGGCAATCAGGCTGAAAAACTCCTGCCCAAGGCAATATGCTCCATTTAGGAGATACTGGTTGAAATTTAAAACCTGTGAGGTCAGTCTGTGTGATCTGACCTGTTGGTCCCTTCTGGATTTGAGACCCCACCACGCAGCCAGGATTAGCAGGAATGCTCCCCATGTACCGGCACGTAAAATACTGTTACGTGATATCCATTGTTTTAAACAGAATATGTTTTCCTAAGGACTCTGTCTGACCCTTATTGGAATCAACAAGAGCCTGTGCTTTCAGATGAAAGGCCCTCATACATAAGTAATAAATCTAATAAAAGAAATTGATTAGTTCCTCAGCAGTGGCCAGATCTTAGGGCAGATAATGATGCTCTCAGTGCTGGCAAGGAGATGGGCTGCACAAGGTACTTATGACTATGCAGCAGCCGCGGTTCATACAAAACCACCCATATGTGGCACAGAGCCCCTTTTTTGACCGTCATCTAGAATGAATAGTTAATGTACCTATGCATCTTCAACATAATTCAAAAATTATGAGAAATCCTTTCATGTTTAAGAGGTGCCAAAGGTCACACATGACAGCGCTATAAAGAAAACATGCAATTGCAATACCATTTTGTGCTAACAGAGAAAGAATTGTCCTGTATTTTCCCACTACCTGCAACAATATGTCATATATAACAGAGGTGTTTCTGGGTTCGAATGTGGTAATGCATGCCTTGTCTCCTGGTACATTTTATATGAGTATGTTCATTCTGCATGCAAGTATTGCAAGCATAGTAGGAGGTATTTCGACTGCTAATAAACTTGACACTTCTAGGCAAGATTAATTCAGAATGTGCTTGATTTCTTGTAAGGAATTTGTAAGGAAGATTTCATCTAAAGCAAAATCTGTGAAATTAAGGTCATAAGTATCTGGGGTTCTATTTTGCTAGTTTGCATAGATACTCATTTAAAAATGCAGTGACAGGACCTGGCCCTGTGCATTATTATATTGATATTCTGTTATGGGTATGGCTGGGAGGCCAAAGCATTTTGTTAACCAGCCTCCATGTCCTCTGGGAAAATCTCTAAACTGTCTCACTTTTAGCCCTAGCCCACTGATTGTCCATGCTATATACACATTAGCTCATTCCTGACAACCAGTCTGCAGCTGAACAATTCATTCCCAGTGCAAGAAAACCAGGACATATGCCACAGGTGAGTTTTACAGGTGATTGGCCCAGGGACCAGAGTTTACCCTAGCTTGGACAACAGAGGCAATTTAGGCATTACCCATCATTCAACCTAGAACATGACAATGTGTTTTGTTGTCAGAATGCTGTAAAGACTTCAAGGTGGTAAAGAAAATTAAAAGAAATTTTCAGATTGATGTGGGATTCAGAATAGAATTACAACCTAACAGAAAATGCAAGCTTTGAAAAAAAAAAGCACAGGGATGTTCTTTTGCACATGTAGGAACTAAGAACAAGATCTCCGTCTGCGCCAATCTTCAGTAATGGTCATTGCTGGATTTTCAATTTTACAAGAAATCTGCTAGATGTAACTTGCAAAGATACTGTGAGGAATAAGTCTTTTAACTTCCAGTCTAATTATGGTCCTGCTACTTATTAGAATCCTTTTGTTCCCTAAAATTTCGTTACAATATTCCAGATCAAAAGGAAGTAAGCACATTTTTAAAACCTGCAGAGCTGTCCAGAACTGGTAGCATGGATGAATGGCCTGTAAGTAGTATTTATTTTATACTAGGTTTGTTTATTGTTACAGTGATATGACTCTGCAATAATGATACCATTGAAATTACAAACTGAAAAGACAAATTTAAACCCAGTTAAATTCTACAATGGGTATTTCTTTTCCATTTGAATTTCTCTTTCTTGGTTTTCGTCCCTTCCACTGCCAGATCTCTGCAATCCTGTATCTGGAATCAGTAACTCTCAAAATTTTGTATTCAGACTGGTAGAGTAAATGAGGAAACTAGAATACTTCCAGAGAACTTGCTTTATATCTTTGTTCATTGTATTCAGGTGGGTTTAATATAATAAACAAAAGGTATGATTTAGATTGGATTCACCAATTCAGTAATAAATTCCCTGCCTACAGTGAGACCAACAAATGCGAGAAGAATTGATGCAGAAACCGTGGATCACATCTGCATGCATTTTCAACTGCTGTGTGGAGGTTTTTTGTTTGAAATGAAAAAAAGAGCAAGAACTGGTAATTGTATTCATCTCCGACTTCATTGTTTCAGTTCAAAGTATTGCAATAAGTGCACATTCCTTTCTGTTCATGATTTCTGGTTTATAGACCAGCTGATTGCATGGTGGACTTGAAATTCTGATATGCTCTGACTGGATAAAATTAACAAATTCTGTGGCCCAATAAATTCACTCTGTGGACTTATGAAAATAGTGCACACATCTGGGTAAACTGCTGGGTGAAATCACTTGCTTACACAATGCACACTTTTCGTCTGGAGCACCTATACTCACCAAGAAGCTAAGTCTGGGACTGGAATACCAGGAGCACTGTAAACCAGGACTGATCCAAAGCTCATGAAATCCACTGTTTATATTACTGATTTCAGTGGGATTTAAATCAGGGACTTAATTACTTGAGAAAGCTTACACAGCATAGCGTTATGAATTATTGCATTTGATATTTTCATGGCATTATCAATATATATGGTGACATACAACAAGTAAACTGCCCTAAGTGATTCATAAATCTGTTAATTTACAAGTGATTAAGTTAAACAAATGCACAGTGGAAAAATAAAGAGATTATTAGTGTCTCAGGGAAAACATCATTCTCTCGATCCTTGCCCTTCACAGTATTTTATTTGTGGAGTGTCTTACTATGTAAGACAGAGAGTGAAAGAGTACAATTGCCTTATAGTGTGATGGACCTGTCATGTGGAGAAGTTTTTTTCTAAAAGCCAAGAAATCACTTGTCAATGTCAAGTCACCCATCCCCAGTGTGACATTCACATTGTGAGTCGAAGCACAGCTCAGGGGACGACAAAGCAGTATTGCACACTCAGATCCCATAACTGAATGTGAACAAATGTAATACTCAAGTATAGCTTTCATGATGAAATAAAAGATATCTCATCCATGAAAGGGGATTATTATCTCTGGTATAGAAGCGTGACCCCTCATTAAAATATCCATGGTCAAGTCCATCTCTTCCAGTGAGAGCTTCTTTTTACTCTATGGCATTGTTTTAGCTGTCAAAGCCCACATTTTAGTTTGAATCAGACTGTGGGAATTAGAAGTGAATCCGGTCAAATTCTCATGGAACTTTTACCAGCTCTTTTTTATCCTGTAATGCAGCATTTTACTGACCACCAATGTTACTTTGCAGAAGTTCGTATTGCTTGGGCTTTCTTATATTGTGAAATCAGCCAAACTTTTATTATGTTGAGAACAATTTTTTTTGAATCTGCTAACTAGAGAAGAAACATTATTCCTGAAGCAGGTCAAAACACAGGATAAAACCAGGATTTAAAAACCCTTTGTTGTCTTATTATTTTATAAAAAATCAAAATGTTGAGAGCACATTTTGATTTAAAGTTTTAAATCTTGAATTATTGTACAATTATTGTTTAATAATTATTCAGCTCTTGTGTCCCTTAATCATTCTGTCTGCTTTAGCTCACTATTTACACTGTTACCTGTGAGCAATGTTATCTGTACATTGGGAATTTATTAAATAATATGAAAGTCAGCCATTAATGCATGAAGATACTAAGCCCTTTGTTTTCTGTAGCATTTGGAGTGAAAAGATGCACCGTATCTTAGTTACCCCCAATTAGTTAATGTCAACATGTAGTGGTGATACTTCAGTACTGTGGCTATTTCAATTAAACAAGGGTGGCCTTCTTCCTATAGACAGTCATGCTGGAGACTTGCTCAAGCAACCATTTGTCCTATTTTCAGAGTCTTCTTTCTTGCAGTAGGTGACTGAGTAATTTCCAAGGAGTAATTGAAACGAGGCTAGGTAAATCTTTTAACTGCCTACAAGCACCAATGTGCAACAAACCCTGCTTGAAAAAGAAAATTAACTGGGGCCAGAGAGCAGTTAGTACATGTGCTTACACTTAACAGTCAGCTAGCTCCAGTAAAAAAGGAGGTCCCATTGAAAGGGTCACGGTGAGTGATTATTAAAAGAAGCACATGGAAACACACTGGCGTAGGAGTCTTTTTTTAGGAATAGAAATCTGAGGGGATGACAGAAGACACATGGGAGAAGTTTGGGATGGATTTAATTCCCGTATTTGCTTTACAAACAAGCAGAAGCTTTATTTCCATTGGTAAACACCCATCAGATGTTTCCAAGTGCTGGGAAGAATGCAAAGGCAGAAAATAGTTCAAGAAGACAGTAAGATGTCTGGAGGAGCAAACAACATATCTATGTCTTGGCATTCCTGGGCAGGATGCTAGCGCAGGAGGTGGTGCTGGCCAAGCTCAGGTGCTGCAAAAGAGAATGGAGAATGGCATATCTGCATTCCAAAATTCACCTTCTCACCAAAGAAGCAGTATAAATTTTAGCATCTAAACCTTTTGCCCACTCTTCAGTTTTCTTCAGGTGAATATATTCCCTGATTTCTTATCACATATCTTCCAAGATAAGTACTCTTCCACATGATGAAGGATTTTACACTGATGAGTGTGTTCAATCTGCATAGGTAGATGCTTTATTTATTTGTGAATAAGTTATACTGACTTTCAAAGGCATAATAACCAAAAAAATACATGTTTCTTGTAATGCTCCACAAAGCACCCTTTGGCAAAAGAACACATTAATTCAACAACCTCCAAGGTATTATTTGTAAAAATACATCATTTCCCATATTGGATATCACCCCCAGTTAGCTTCCCCTTGGCCAGCGATGTAAAAACACTTCACATTTCTCCATTTGTAATTTTCTTTTGTATATATTCTTCCTCTACTTCAGCTGAGGGGAATTTAACATTTATGTTCCAAGTTCTTCCATGAAGCCTTACCCCTTGATTCATATACGTTCTGACAACATACTTCAAGTGCTTTACTTTAATAAGGACTGTTTTCATTACACTATTCGGGATTTGGTGGGAGAAACACACTTGGAGAGTTGTCTACCTCTTAAAAATGTAGCTAAAGGCCTTTAAGGTCCTGTTTCTTGGACCATAAAACTTGTCTGTGATGATTGAAATGAGAATTCTGTTTGACCTTTTGTGACTTAATTTCATGCTTGATTTCCACTGCTGCCACTACTTTACCTCAAAGACCGTAGCTGTGTCCCTCCAACGGAGGGGGTCTGCTTGGCAGTGCTGGATATAGAGGTGAGTGTCTGTTCTGCATCCAACCTCTCCTTCTGCCTAAACCAATTACTCAATTTTGATGCAGAACTGACCTTTTAATCTCAAAGTAAAATGCAGATTATTCTTCAATCCCCTTCTGTTGGAGTCCCTGTCTAATGTGGCCATATTTGGTACAATAACTGTGTACTCTTCACTTATTCTTAAAATATCTTTCCTTCCAGTTTTTAATGATGGAACAACTGTAGGCTATAAATTTATATTTAGTATAATCTAAATTCACCAATTGATATTTCTGTAAATGTTGCTCTTGATACTCTGGTTTGCTCATGTAAACAGAGCGATGACTCACATCCTGGTCTATCCAACATATACCTGTAATCAGTACCATCTGCCACCACATGCTCTATTAAACCACTGCTTGTTGTCCTTTTAAACCATTGCTTCTTGTTCTTGTCCTTTATCTAATTCAGTCTTAGTGGAAACAATAACAAACAGTTAAAACACAGACATATAACAAGCTTGCAGATTATTAGTGCAATGCCAATGCCTTTTCTAAATCTAGGACAAGAAATTTAGTTTCTCAGGAGCTGCAGGAGAAATTTTTCTAATTTTGAGCTGAGACTCGTGATGCAGAGGGCACTGCTACAACTTCACTATCAGGAGTGTTGAAATCATTAGTAAGGATCACCATAAGTCTGATGGCATTTCAATCTTCTGGACCTCCAGTTTTTGACATATATTCAGGGAGATGGCCACAAGTGATTCTTTATGATGGGGTATGTCAAGTACTCAGTCACTTCATCCACGTTATCAAATAGCCTTCCATAGATAACAAGCATAGGGTGCTGCTAATCAGGGCTCAAATGCAATTTTCAGTCAAAGTCTCTACAGGAAAATAGGCTTTTTCTGTACACTCTCATGCTTTGTTTTTGGATAAGCAGTGCCAGTTGGAATTAAACACTATTTTATCCATAAATAAAATAAAATTTTAAAAGTCTAAGAAGATTAAGCCTGTGAATGTTCTCCCACCACAGGTAGCACAAGGAGAGGTAAAGGTAAAGTGGACTGAAAGCCACTAGAAGGAGGTGGAAAAGTGATAAGACAATGAAATGTTGCTTACATGTTTCAAAATGCATGGCTGTTTGAAAGTGAACATGTATTCCTCATTGTTAGAACCTGTGGTAAAGGTTCTGGAGATGAAACCCTCCAGATTCTCCACCAGCATGACTTTGGTGATGCCATGCAAACACATAGCAGCAGAAAATCTAATGCAGGTAGCTGCCTTATTGCAACTGTCTTTTTAGTAGACACAATGTCACTGTAACAAATCAGTCTGCTAAAGCATGCATGCACACATCCGAGATGCACATCGATGGCTGAACTTCCATCCAGGAAGTCAAGTGGCATCCTAAGTCGAAGCCCCTCAAAAATGCCTGACCAGAGTAATTTTGAACTCTACATTAGGTGAGTTTCTGTTTGGATGAGGAAAGTGTGAAGAAAGGGAAGGAGACCATGATTATAAATATGTCCCTTGCAAACTGGAAATTGGAAGAAATGTTTCTACAGCTCAGCAGTTTCCTCTTAGCTCAGCTGGCGAGAGCAGGCAAACCTGGGACCTCCCGTGAGCTCCACACCATGGAAACCCATCTGACTTCTGCTTAGTCAAAATCTACAAGATTATCCTTTAAATCAGATGACTGCAACTGATTCTTTGTATATCAACTAGAAAGATGATTACTTAAGTCAGCAGGGCAATTCCTGGTAATGCATCACTTCCAAAATGCCTGAAAGCTCATTGGTATGGTGAACCATATTCACTTTGCAGATAGATTTAAAAAAAAAAAAAAAGAAAGAAAAAAAGAAAAGAAAAAGGAAAAGCGAGAGAAATAGTATAGTTCAGGCTCAGCAGAGGAATACCAGATCCACACAGATGCCGGGTGGCAGCTGTGCAGCGAGGAGCAGGACGAGCACCAGAAAGAAGGCGGCAGCAATCATCTGTTCAACTGCTTGGTCGTTCATCTGGAGCTGTCAGCTCGACCCAGAGCTCTTCAAGGCAGACTTCACCCTGCTTATCAGCAATGGTGGTAATGATGCTTCATACAGATGAAAATCCAATTACAGAAATAAAAATCACAGGCCTAACAAACCGTGTTTAAGCTTATGGGCTATTATTACCTCCGGTTTCTCATCTCTCATTTACATGTAGTCTAATTAGAATATAAGGTCATTCTGGGTGGGACCTTCATTAAAATCCTGTCCCCAGTGAGGCAACATTAGCAAGGGATTCATATTGAACAAAATACAATTAGAATGCTTATTAATTAAGTCACCAGTGTGTTTCACCTTGGCATGATGAGTTATCTTGGGTAGCATCATTTCGTTTAAAAACTGACATATATATGTAAATGCTGTCTACAGTATCCTTTAAATCTCCAGTAATGTGCTTGGGGAAAGGTACTCAATAACTATACATTTCATTTGTCTGTACAGAAATCTTAACAAGTCCTCTTATCTTTACAGGACTAATGAAGCTGAGTGTATCTTCACTCACTGTCATTTCAACTGCATATTACTGTCCTGCTTAGACTACTGTCGTGTTACTAAAAAACCTAAAAATAATATACCTGTAATTATAGAATAACTTTAAAGGAAATCAAAGGATCTGACTTTTCACACCATTCAAGATATGAAAGGTGATACTCAAAGTGTTAATTAAAGCTAAACATGTAACAAGCTTGAACCAAAAGCCAAAACAATCCCTATCCTAGAAGAGTGTCTAGAACATCCTGAGCAAGGACAAATCACTGCTTTTCATTCCTCCCCACTGGAAGACAGAAAATGCATTACTACCATGGGTGTGGAACTCATCAGACTTCAGGACAGCCATTCTAAACACCAAGTAAAAACCCTCACATGGGTGGATATCCTCTTCTCCCGATCTTACAGAACTCTTCGCCCCCTCAGTGCTCAAGTGTGCTCCATGCAGACTTGCCTATTGGAGAGAGACATTTTTCTCACCCCAGCAGGGCACAGTCTGCCACTATTTGAATACTCTGGAGAACATGCTGTGGACCCTGGGTAATCATTAAGATATCCCAATATCCCCATTGTGTAATTTACTGATTCTTTGGATGAAGTTAATTTGTTAACCAGTTATCTTGAAGCAATTATTAACTTAAGACAGGCTAATACAAAAGCCATATGAATATTTGCATTGTATGTTACAGAATATAAATATGTTTATAATTATTTAAAACATTTAAAATAAACAATGTGGTTACAAAAGTTCATAGAAACACCAGCAAGAAACAGAAGAAAAAGTATGCTTCAGCTGCTTACACCAAATTGCATTTGAAAGGTTCTTGCTAATGAATGCAACCTGAGATAAAAGCACATGAAAACCAGCTTCCCAGCTAAGGAGCCTGTTAAAAACACATCCCCATCAAGGCAGATGGACAGAGGGAATATAGTCCCTAGAGAATCAGAAGAACAAAAGAGAATATCCCTATTGAAGCTGTGCTGGCTTGCATGAGAACTCCTTTCACACAGATCAGGCAAGAAAATGCTCTCTGATATATGCAGAGGTAGTGGAAAGTTCACCGAAACCCTGGGGGTCACTTTCAGATGATTAAAATGAAAATGCAGAAAACCACCACCACCACTACCACCACCACCACCACCACAACAAAAAAAACAACAAAACATTATGGCAAAGACCCACCAGACAGCCAACCCTTAATGAAGAATCATTTCAAATGGGAATACAACCTTAAGAGTATACCAGTTAGCCTCCTGCCCATTTATGGGAAATAGTGACACATACCAAAAGAAAAGGACCTTGGTGAACTTTCAGAAACAAGTCTCTGCCTTTAATCTATATTTCTGGCTCTTGAGCACAAAAGCATTACCTCTTCAGTTCCCTTAACAACAAACTTTGGAGAACAAAGAGGGATCATTGACTAATGCAGTTATATGGTCTCTTTCTGCAGTCTCTGCTGTATCTGAAGAAATGAGAAAAATCACAAACTGGATCACACAGAACAACCTCATTCTCTATTTGGCATTGATAACTCATGAGTCTATTGCCTGGCTGGCAAGTGATCTTTCCTTGGTTTATTACACTGTCTCTGCAGTTCTCCCTACAGGGCAGTGCAGTAATAGGGTACAAGATCCTGCTTCTAGTGGGAATTAGATGTCAAGACAGAGCTGAACTTTAATGTGTTCTAACACTTTCAAATAAAGAGAAGAAGACCACAAGTGCTACAGCAAAGAAAAGAGCCTGTTTACAAGGTCAAAGCAAAGAGCAGCTGAGTGAGTAGAACGGCCTCTCATCTTGGGTTTCTCCAGGAACAGACTAAAAGCCCCGTTGTGAGCATTCTGGATGGATATCAGGTGTCTTTCCAGCCCTCCATCTCAAGGTTACCTGGCTGATCCTATTTGCTGGAGTCCTCATTAAACTGGTCACAGAAAACAGCCCTGGACAAACTTCCGAGTCCTTCCACCTCAAGTTTCCTGCTGTTCTGCAATACCCCCTCAAAAACCCCAAACAGCCAGCACAGGAAGAATAGACACAGTCAGGCATTTGTTGACAAAACAATGCCTTAGTTTACTCCTGATGTAGACTGGGGCGGCAGGGGGGTAGGTATCTAGAAGCAATATTTCTGAACTGCTACTTTATACTTCTCCTGCTGTCAGCCAGACCCCATCCTGACGCAGCCTGACAAACACTGATCATCTTGAGTATCACAGACCTTTTAGCAAGTTCTAACAATGGTGTCTTCATCTAATTTCTGCTTTGGAAAGAATGTGAATATTTGGCAAGTCAGTAGGTCAGACCCTTGAAAGAAATAACGTGAAGATCAGACAATCACATTAATACAGACAATGTAAGTAAGCCTAAGAGAAAATTTCCACTGCAGTCATGTATGATAATGCGGTCAAGACAGTACCACCTCTGGAAAACCTTCCCATTAATTAAATAACCCCACACTATTGCTGTCTCCAACAAGTGACTGATACTGCCAACTCTACATCTTTGGTGTCAGACTGCTCATGGTCCCTGAATGCCTCTTGATGCTTGTGCAAGACACAGACGTTTGCAGCTTCAGTACAATGACATGATCAAAAGAACATTAAGTGACAAGATAAGTAGTCCAGATAATAGCCCCTGGCCATCCTAGGTGTGTATGTGTCAGCTGAAGCCCTTGAAATACAAGATTTCTGTATATCATCTATTTAGCTCATGCATTACCACAGATAGCAGTGGATGCTCAATGATTTTTCTGAGTTTTCAAGGTCACAGTGCCATCCTACATATTTTAAGCTTTTAAATAAAAAACTGTTCAGCAGGAGGCACTTCACCAGCATTCTTCCTCTCTCATGCAACCAACAAAGCATACAAACAAAGCCTTTGTGACTGAAGACTAACCCTAGTGATTTAGACACAGAGTACATGACATGTGGTTAGACTAAACAAATATCTTTTGGAAAACATCACTCTAAGCTTAACATCCCAAAATGACAGAGAATCTTCCAAAAGCCATGGCAAGCTACTTTAATGGTGAAAATCAGTCATCACAAAAAGCTCTCTCTGCAAAAAAGACTTGATAAGTATCCTTTTCATTTAATTTTTTTTCTGTCTTCCCCTTTTAACTATGGGATATTGTTACGCACTTGAATGCTTACAAAAGAACTTAAAGATCCTAATTATAGGCCCCAGGCAAACTGCCTTCTAAAATTCTCTTTGATGAGATAAATGGATGAATTCCTTAAATTTCTCAGTGTAAGATTTTTTTACAGACCTCAAATCATTCTCATGATTATGCCCTTCTCTTGTCACTCCTTCTTTTGTAAATATCCAATTTTTTTAAAAAATTCTTTTATTCTACTCATCTTGTACATGGTCTGCATATCCCACCTACTTTAGAGTATCAGTTCCTTGCTTCTGCTGAGTTAAACTTCTTTGTGGCATTGACAGTGGCTAGTTTCACAGACAAATCTGGATCAAAAAGTGCTGTTATCTGCCCAGACTGAAAAGATCAGACAAAGTTTGTATTACTTTACTTGTAGCTTGATTATAGGTAACAGCTTAATGATGTAACCTTAGTTGTTAGCCTATTAGCACAGTTCTTAGTTAGCACAGGTTGCAAAATGTACCTGAGACACGGGGCAAATGCTTTGGCTATTAGTCTGTGCTTGCATAGCCACTCCCCAAGTAGTAAACAAATTAATTAAAGCTTGCTTGGTTATACTTCAGAGTGAAAAGCAGCCAAATCCTTAATGTCAAATGTTGTCTTACAAAATTTCTTTTTTTTTTCTCAGAAACATTCCTCTTTCAGTGTACCTCTTATGATGTTTTTTGTTTATAAGCTGGCATATTAAAAAAACTTACTTACGAACCTTTTCTTGGATGAAGAAGGCAAACAGCAGAAAGATGCATGAATATCAAGTTGCCATAAAAAGATGCCTTGATGTTGAAATACCATGGGTGGACTACCCATGAGAAAAACCTGACCTTCCCTAGCATCTCTGCGAGCTGTTGCTGTGTCAGTTGCTGTTACCTTCTTCAGGTTAAAAAGCATTCACTTGGGTGAAGAAATATGATCGAAAGTTGAAGGATGGCTTTGTTTAAGAAGCATTTCTATTCACTGTGGGGAATTTTGACACAATAAGACAGTGAAACATGACTTTATGGATTATGTCATGTTCTATGAAGTCATCAGTGCCATTGAAGATGTTGGAGGTGTACTAAAATAATACGTGGAAGCATATCTTCAAAAATTTCTGTGGCTGAATAAACTCCAGATGTTAGCTTTTCATACCATCTCAGACCAGTATATGCTGAAACATTTGGCAGATAGAAAGCAGAAGCTTGTTGCAGCTGGTGATATCCTTTGATGAGATCAAGCTTCAGAAACACAATGGTACCATTCAGTGTAGGAATTATGTCATTTACTGTTGGTGAGATATGGTGCTCTCTTTACAGTGAACTTTCTTTATTCCCTTTGCGGGAGTTTTTGGAGCTGTGCAAATTCATCCCCTCCTACAATGCAATCTCTCCATTTCCTAAGACCCATGTAAAAGAGATTTCAGCAGAGTCCTGTCCCACACCTCCAGCTTCCGCTGTCCTATCCTGCTGCCAACACTGACGAGGGACCTACTGCTGTTAATTTCCATCACCAATTTCTTCATCTGCAGGTAAAAACTTATTATCACAGCAAAATGAGACCCTTCATGTCTTGGCTTGTCTTTCTGTGTCATGGTTTTTATATGCTTAATGTCAAGATTGTTTTCCCAATAGCTGGTCTGGCAATGGGAGCTAAGTCTTTAGGTTAAGTTTTCCTCTTTTGAGTTCCCTCTTTACTTAGCACTATGTTGATCAAAGTAATGTTTATTATTAACATAAGATGTGAACATCTTTTAAGCTGCTTTTACAACCTTCTTTCAAGAGTGAAGCCATATGAAAGAACTAAGTTTTTCTCATCCGAACAATTATTTGAGCTACAGTATTTGCACTCCAATACAAAGTGGATTCATTGCTAACATTAAACCACTCTCACTGGAATGTAGTTTAAATACCTAAGTAGGGACAATTCAGCATCATGACAGACTGATTAACACATATGACATCAAGGCAAGACATTACCTTAAGGTAAGAGGGCATACAGGTAATTTAATTATTTCAAGCAGCCTAGGTCTGCTAACCTTTCTTCTAGGGGGTTGAGGGAATTGGATGAGGAACCTTCTGAATCTTTATTTCTCAGAAAATCACAGTCTGTGTGCAAAGCACCAGAAGAGGTGAAAAGGGCAAACATAACTCTTTAAAAGGCAAGAAGGGGACAGAAAAAGAGAGGTACCAGAATAAATAGTCACACTGCTTGTACCAGTCAGATGCCAGGAAAAAACAAAACAAAACAAAACAAACAAACAAACAAAAAAAACCCCAAACACACACACACACACAAAAAAAAAGAAACAAAAAAAACAAAAAAAAAACCAAAGCCCCAGGCAACAGATTTGTCTAGAAGAAGCCAAGACAAATCAAATAAACTAGCTTTTGTCATGATTCCATGAAACTTGTTACTCTTCAAAAATATCATGACTTAATTATAGCATTTGATGCCACTTCATGCAATATTCTCATAAGCAAACTCTGGAAGAAAATACTAGGAACTTCTTGAAAACTGTCAGAGACATTGATCCTGGAGGGCATTTACTGGTTTCTCCCGTTAAACGGAAAGAATCTATCAAGTAAGATTTTACATGTGTTTTTCAAGATTTTATTAATTTTACTCTAATTATTTTCAATTGGTTGCAAGTGTTTTCCTTAACAAAATGGATGAAGGAATAAAGTATGCATATTAAGTTTGCACACAATAATCCTCAAATACCTATTGGTGAAAAGGAGTAGATTGAAAATGATCTTGATATTTGGAAAGAAAAATATAGGGCTGAGAGCTATATTCCTTTGTCAGGAATGATCAGCTGCACAAATACAGGTACAGAGCTTGTGGTTGGAGAGAAAGGAGTCTGGGAATGGATGATGGCTCATAAGTTTAACATACTGTTACAGAAAAGAGTTAACACTATCCTGGAACACCTGAAAAAGAACTGCATCCTGAGAAACAAGTTAAATAGTCCTGCTGCTCTACTGGTATGACCTCAGTTGGAATTTTGTGCCCAGGTTTTTGCACAGAACTTCGAGAAGTGTCTCAACTGAAGAGAAGTGAGAAAAAGAAGAACAATCAAAGTTTTAGAAAACATAACTTGCAAGGATTGAATAAAATTCTGAAGAATTTATTTGAAATATTTCTTTGACATAATATCTTCATATCAGAAAGGCCAAGACTCATGAAGGTCTGGAGATGAAACACCATGAATTTGCTTTTGAGCTCATCACTGAAGTGAAAGGTCAAGATTACAATCTCCACATGGTGCTACATCCAAATGAACAGTTGTATATTTTTTATTGTGAGTATGCACTGGATGGTTGCCTTTTAGGTAGTAACCAGCAGCTTTTCAGAGTTTTTCATGTCATCACATGCCTACCACTCTGACTTGTAATTATTATATAGATTGTTATTTCACATTACAAAATTTTTTAATAATAAGAATATTGATATTTATTAATCAGTGGACATGAATATACTCTCACAATTCCATATCATGGAATGAATTGGAAAAAAACATATATGGAATACACACACACACATAACCATACTTCTTCCTTTTTTTTTTTTTTTTTTTTTTAATTTTTTTTCAGTTCCTCTTCTTGGCATTCTGCTATGGAACTTCCACTCTTTCTTTCTTGGCATATTCTCCCCTTTGGTACATCATGCTCACAGCAACTTCTTAGTCCAAACCCAAGCAGAGGTAGTCAGGCAGCACAATATCAGGCAATTAACCATTTAGAAGACCTGTCCTGACAAAGACTACAAGTTTTGAACATTCATCCCCACATGCTTCTGCAATCTTTCATTTCATGGAGCAACATCTTGGTTTCACTTTCAAGTTTCCAGCCTCTGTGATTCAGTGGGTAAATTCAGTGCCTACACATAAGCATCTGACATCTAAAGGTGTTCCAAAGTATATGTACATCCACAAATATCCCAGCTGTCCTCCAGCTATGCTCCAAAGAGGGTAGGTTTCCCATAGTCCTTTCATATATTTGACAGCCTCAAACAAATGGCTTTTGACACTCAGAGGTATCTCAAACAGTATTGCAGAGATAGGATTAGGCACCCAGTGTCTCATATGCCATGTGCTTGCCACACATTTTTAGTAAAAGAATAGTTTTATTTAAGTGTCATAATTTTATTTACACCTCATAATAAAAACAAGTCCATGATCATTTAATGAAGTCTCAATTATACACATTGTTATTTGTAATAAAGGTGTCATAATACCACAGAGCAAAACCACAGTTAACACCTTTCACTATTGTGCAAGAGGGACGTTTGACTAGCTGTTGATATTCCTCCAGCCTGTTACATTTTGGTGGCATGGGACAAGGTCAGGTAGATACATGAGCCAGCAGTGGAGAATTAGCGCAGATGCAGAAAGCTGTGTCCTGCTCTACCCCAGTTTATGCTCTGCTTCCCTCAAGCTACGGTATTTGCTGCTCCTGATGTTGAGCCAGCACACTTACAGCTGGTGCAAACAACTCTACAGCACAGACCACCAGGCCACATAAGCATACAGAAAGTCTCTGAACTGCCACCTCCCACTGTCTGCACATCTCTGCCTTGTTCACATACATGCTGGACAACTATCAGCAAGTCATTTTAACTTGAAGCAAGTATGGCTCAACAGATTAGAGGCTCCTCCTGTCTTAGCATTACATCTTTGGTACATCCTTTGCACTTAATTACACTCCTATTGGTACACTCTTCTACTGGGGCTCAGCAAATTTTTTTGTGTTCCTACTTATTAAGTGGTTGCACCCCCTGTCACAGGCTATACACAAATTGCAAACAGCATCATGAGGAGACGTCACCACAGGGCACCCTTTCCCTGACATGGGCAAGTTGGAGTGAAGGTTCATCATAGCTGAGCATTTCACTTCTGATCCCTTTGCTTTTCTGCAGCAGTGCAGCAGTGTCTGAAGCACGACAATAACGAGCTGGGCTACACCTGGCACAGGACACATCCCTCTCAGAAAAGCAGTGAGATGCAAATTTGCCTTAGAGCTTGCAGTGGGAATAGTGCAACCATACCTTATCCCTTTCCTGGACCTCGCTGAAGAGAAAATGAAATTATATCAGTCACTATAGAAAAAGCAGGAACTGCTCTAGGTTATCTTCTCCTTGGTTCTGTTCAAGGCAAAGACAAGGCTCTGTGGCAGCAAGAATGATCCATGGCTTAAGGCTTTGAAAAAGGACATGCACGTACCTAAGTCATGTCCAGATGGGGACACTAAAGGAAGTGGTCATTCAAGGTGATATTATCCAAGGGTCTGCAATGAGGATGCCTTTGAAGCAATTCACATCTTTCTCCGATCACAACTAAGAGCTCTCCCTCCTCTACTCCTCATGGCTGCTGTGATTCTGGATTAAGAGGGTCTCGATTCATTGACTTTTCCTTTCCCTTATAGACTTTTAGGTTACATAGACATCCAAACACTCATTTAACAACTCTAATTTATCTTAATGTTATATTCCTTAATGTTATAAAGTTGCTAAGCCCTCAAAAGCATATACACAAAGCTGAGACCCTGAGGTTCAGTGTTATGTTCTCAAGTACCTACAAGCATCCTCTAATTCTTTGTAGGATGCATTGTAAATATCTGCTCGTCTGTTCTTAGTCTTTCCAGTCAACAACCACTGAATTAATTCCCATGGTTCATTATCTTGATTGGATAATAGTTGTTGACTTTAAGAGTGCAGAAGTTCTTCCACAATATCCTCTAAAATTGCAGGTCAGGTTACTCTGCTATTCAGGCTCTGCACATCTGATCCCCGAGAGAGATCAGCAAATAAACCTTTCACCCTCATACTACAAATCGTTCTTCCAGGTCCTTCAGCAAATAATACAATTTGGTTTATAGCAATGAAGCATATCAGGAGGGGAATCAGAGGTAAGAATGGTCAACATTAGATATTGCCACAACCAGAAGCCACTAATTGCATAGCGGTAAATCTGCTCTCAGAAGTTCGTTGCAGCTCTCAGTAACTCCACAGGTTGCTGAGTAGCAATGGTAGTTGTACATAGCAACTACTTTTCCTGTTTAAATAAACCGCAAGTGCCCAGTGACTGTATCAATAAATCACAGATGAGAATTGGAACTTCATTCAAGGTGCTATTTAACATTCACAGCCAGCTTTTACTTGTCCTTTCATTTTATTTTTTTTGCTAATATTTATTTCTCCTTACTTTCAATTTGGTCAATTTCTTTATTTGGTTTCCCACACAGGCATCTCTCATACCTCTGCCAAAAAGCCTAGTAAAAATGTTCTTTTTCCATTTAGGTTAAAACAACACTAAGCAAGGCCCACAGTTGTGTGTGTATTTGCTAGCTACCTTGAGCAAAAAGGGAATTTATGGGTTTGGTTTGGACTTTATTTTTCAGTGTCACATTTTCCACTTATGTATTCATTACATTGTCAATATTTTTTAGTACATTATTATATTTTTACCCATTTAATGAGTATACCAATGAACAAGACTTGGATTTGCTCATGTTTGGCTAAGCCCTTCTTTTAGAAAAAAATACTCCGTGCCTTGCCATTTATTTGTGTCATTTTCTTACCATAGTTTCTACACAGTTTCTCTGCTATGAAATAAGTGTCCATCTCTCCTAACCATACAGACCATCTGTAATAATAAGTACAGGCTCTGTGCATCTTTGTTTACCACTGAAAATTTTCTTGTGTCTGAACTCATAGTCCCCAGTTTTAATAAAAAACTCTGAATTCATCAGTTGATATTTCTATGTCTACCTGTTTGATTATACAATAAAAATGTCCTAATAGGCATATTAGTCATTAAAAAAAAAAAAAAGGAGAGAAAGAAGCAGCGAAACAATGGAAGGCTTTGTCCTAATACCATAGATAATTCTGTTGGTTTTATCAGATTGATAATAATAAAATAAATAAGAGAAGAATCAGTGACAATACTTTCCAACACTTGTAAATAGTGAGCAATAATATACATGTACCAACATATGTTTTCTTTTTTACTCCATATGTGAAAATCACCTGCATAATTGGCATTCTTTGATACTGTTCTGGGGGCTTCACATCTGGTCCTTCTCCCTGGCTCTCCAAAGCAAAGAAAACATGTTCCACCTTATTCTGTTCTGGGGGCTCCTCTGAGCTACAGCAAAGTGCATTGCAGGCAGTGACCTGCCAATATTAGTTGCTGTTGTCAGCTGGAAAGGTAGATGGAAATCCTGTGGAGCTTATGTCTAGAAGGACATACATGAACCATGAACTCAAGCAGTTTGCTTATTCCTTTGATAAAAGAGATGGTGTGGGTGACAACTTGGCAAGGAATGAGCCTCTGCCTAAAAAGATGTAGGTTTGAGCTGGTGTCTCAGAGTGCAGATGGCCTCCACCTGCAAAGTCCCTCAGAGATGATGCTCTGCAATAGCATCCTTACAAATAATCAACGTCAGTCCTGCTCATCTTCTCCCTGCAGATGCACCTGGCTCCAGCTCTAGGAAGATGAAAGCCTCCTCGACAGCTGAGTCCTCAGCATGACAGAAGTCCAACAGGTAAATATCCTGCTGAAGCTGGCATTCAATCTCCCCCCGAAGCTGCGAAACGCTGTATGCTTTGAGGAGAGAAGGGGGCACTGCATGTCTGAGTGAAGTACCAAAAAGAAAGTGGTATCGCAGGAGATGATGAACAATCCAATGGTCTGTTCATCTCAGCAGTGCAGGCAAAGCACGGGAAAGCTGCCCCCAGCCCCAAGGGAATGGGAACTCAGACCCTCGCTGCTGGCGGGGACTGACAAGATGAAAGGGAAATGGAGCAGCAGCTGAAACAACAGGAGCAATGGAAGCAGGAGAGAAGGGAGGGGAAACAAAAATGAGGAACAGCGGCTGCTAAAGCAGACAGAAACAATTCAGGCTTTATTTCCTGAACTTTGGGATTTGAATTTTCCTCTCAGTAAACAGCAGTTTTCGGAATGGGAATGAGCAATGTTCTAAGAAAATGTTCCAACAAGCTTTATGTCAGAAACTAAAAGTTAAGAAGTACCACCCTGCATACAGTTCTTTCTTAGTCGTAGGTACTATATACCTCCAAATCTGTATTTACAGCATCCGCTATCCAATAAATCAGGGCACACAGCACACAGACAGCACACGCAGTAGCTTTATCTTTTTGAACTCACGGTTTTGACATTTTGTCAGTGAAACTATTGATGCTATAACTGTCCTTTTGAAAGCAAAATGTCAACTTTCTAGTACCAGGTCGGTTTAACCCATCACTGGTGTCCAAACAAAGCGCTTGTGAAAGCTCCCCACTTGAAAATTGTTCACAGCGTTTTATGGGTTTGCTTTTTTCAGAAAACTAAAGGGAAAGCTGCCTGTGAATTGCAAGCAGATTCAAAGCACAGCACTGTCCCCCTTTGCAGAGCATTTTATGGTAATATTTTGGAGGGAAATGATAGAAAGCCCTCATGGAAGAATAAATATTAAGTCACCTTGTTGGTTTCCTTCTCCACCTCTCTAAAATCTTCTTTTCTAGCACAAAATCTTTATTTCCTGTTGTCATAATTGTAGTTTCTTCTAGTTGGGATATTTTGTTACTAGCATTAAGTTCCCACCTGAAGTAGTGCTAGCAGACCATTCCCTTTGGCAGTTCCTTGAAGTGTGTGATTCCCCTGCGTCACATTTCAAACTCAAACTTCTAGCACTTTGTTTGATGGTCTCTTGACATTTCTCTATATTCTTCCAAACTGTTCAGCTGAAATTTTTCAAGTGATACTGGTTTTCCAACAGAAAGCTGAAGCTTTGACTTAAGTATATTAGTCATAAAAAGAATAGACATATCCAAAAACATGGGGAGAGTGATTGATTGTCATAAAATGGCATCTCCCCAGAAAATACTTTAGCTGGAAGCTGAGATATTTCTCTTGGGATCAGTGGCTCTGAGGTGAAGAAGATGCAAAGAAAAACATTGCCATTCCTGTCCACTCAAAATGAATACATAGGAGTTAGGCTACCAGCATGACATTGGACTTTTAAAATAGATTTTATCTTCATTTTGTTTACGTTCTTGTCGTGGTTTAACCCCAGCCAGCAACTAAGCACCACGCAGCCGCTCACTCACTCCCCCCCCATCCAGTGGGATGGGGGAGAAAATCAGGAAAAGAAGTAAAACTCCTGGGTTGAGATAAGAACGATTTAATAGAACAGAAAAGAAGAGACTAATAATGATAATGATAACACTAATAAAATGACAACAGTAGTAATAAAAGGATTGAAATGTACAAATGATGCGCAGGCCAATTGCTCACCACCCGCCGACCGACGCCCAGCCAGTCCCCGAGCGGCGAAAAACCCCGCCCCCCCCCCTTCCCAGTTCCTAAACTAGATGGGACGTCACATGGTATGGAATACACTGTTGGCCAGTTTGGGTCAGGTGCCCTGGCTGGGCATGAGAAGCTGAAAAATCCTTGACTGTAGTCTAAACACTACTGAGCAACAACTGAAAACATCAGTGTTATCAACATTCTTCACATACTGAACTCAAAACATAGCACTGTACCAGCTACTAGGAAGACAGCTAACTACATCCCAGCTGAAACCAGGACAGTTCTCAGCTTTTAGATGTCCTATTTTGGGTGTATTTTGGTCATATTTCCTACCTTTGCTCTACAACCATGGAGACTAAGAAAGAAAGATTCATGTACCATAGGAAAGAAAAAAAATGCCTTAATGAACTCACAAGACTACACTGATTTATACTTCATAAATATCTGTGCCCATACCAATTCCCTGCCATTGCAAACCACATGTTTCTTCTCCCCACTTTTAACAAGCAGCCAGCAGCATGTACAGTGATAATAAGTGATGACTAGATGAGCAGTCATGGCACAGAGAGTTAGTAGCCAGTCGTCTACGTGGGGCAAAGCAGCTCCTGTGGCATATCAGCCAGTGTATTAGCCAAAGCCTTGATGTTACACTTATTAACCCACATTTTCCACTTGTCAAGGCACTTCAAGGAGCAGCTCTGGATGCTTTGCCCCACGTACACTCTGTTTTGGAACATCCCTGTCTAGATCTGGAATACCTCCACTGCGGGTGCCACAGGGATAATGTCCTTTCTCCCATGTGAGTTTCATAAGGTGACCCGACTGTCACCGATACAAGTATGGCATTCCTCAAATAATAAATTATAGAAACTTTCATCAGTTCCAGCTCCTTAAACTGCTGAACTGACTGCTTTCACTTCTATTTCAAAGACAGTTTTTCATTTTAAATGTTTCTTCCACAAAAACTGGTGGGATTACAACATAAACAAATTGTATGTTAGAAATCCATTTGCAGAGGAAATAATATGCTATAAATTTTCAAAGAATTGATAAGAATCCAAAGCAGTCCCCAGTCCAGTTATAAATTCACCATCTCACAAAGGCAAAAAAGCTCATTCCACAACTTGCTCACAAACTACTCATTCTTGGAAAAATCTAAAGTAATGGCAGCTGGTAAAATAATTAGGATCATACAGACATAATTACACTGTGCATCTGCAACTGTTCTACCACCATCAGACTACATAGTTAAGTACCCAAAAAACAGCTGGATTAAGCCTGCTCTCAACTCATTTTAGGATGTGAAACTGACAGCAAAATGCCTCCAGCTTGATAAATTTTCTTGGGCATTTGTATGTGGTCATAGAGGTAGCAGGAAGAACAAGAAAGATTTAATACCTTCAGCCTGGTGTGGTAGTAGTTATCCCTTAAACAACACAAAACAAAGAAAATGATGCCTTTTATTAGCTTAACATTTCAAAGAAAAATATGATTAAATATCAGCTTTCTTGTTTTTCAGGGTTGCACTCATTATACCAGGCTCAGACTAGGGAATACTCAGCTATCATGTCTGACATGATTTAGAACTAGAGCATGAAATGTAATTTCCTTCATTCTAGTGCAGTTTCTGCCTTTATCTTCAGGGGAATTTGGACTACTATGTCTTCCCAAACAAACAAGGTGCTGCCCAAGCACTGACAGAGTGCCTTCGTTGAAAAGCTTATATTCAGAAAGGCAGAACACAAAACATGCAAAAAAACAGCCTGCTGGACAAAGTGCCCAGAGTCGTGAAGGTCATATAACTCACTAATACACTGTTTTGTATTACTCATGAGTCTTTTTAATGTTTTCACTGGCCAAAGTCTTTCCTCTCTCCTACTCTCTGTGCACTCCACTCTCCAGGACCCACATCCATGCAGTTGCTCGTTGTCATTATCCAGGCCTTTTTGCACACAACCAGGCTTATCTCAAAATGGCAGTTCATGGGATATGGTCTTTCCTGAGATCAGGAAGGGAAAGGGACAATCCATCCAACTTCAAAATATATTGCTCACTTAATGATTGCTCAAAACACCAGCTTTTGGAAATACCCAATAAATTGTAAATTCTAAATGTCACAGGCCTAAACAATCTAGAACAGATCAGAAACAAAAATATTGTCCATAACTAAAACCTATAAATTTTGCAAAGCATACAGAAAGATGTTGGTAAGCAATGGAGGATTTCCCATTACTTTGTCCATCAGGAAGAGCAACTGGCTCAGGGACCCATAGACACTGTCAGAAATGTGTTTTCGTCCATGGTCACAAGGATGACAAGACAGCAAATGCCAGAAATGGAAGGCTGTCTTCTCAGGGGATACATGGAAAAAGAAGGTGAACGCATCGCATCATGACAAATTCCATATAGACCAAAATACACCCATAATCCTAAGGTCAGATACTCAACAGTCTAAAGTCCTGTAAAAGTATTGCTTAAGACCTTAGTATTACCTGAAATAGAAAAAATAAAATCTTTGGGGTCTTGCTAACATGTCAGCTACCTACAGCTTCTCATCTCTCCTTCAGGAAAGTCCCAAATACCTGAAGGAATGCAAAGGGACACTTTACATAGTTGAATTTAGGAAGGAAGTCTACATCACATGTCTTACAAAGAAAGCATTACATCTACTACCATTATATTGACTTACATATGCAAGATCTCAATATTATTTATATTCAAAACATTAGACTAAGGTGTCAGATTGATAAGATGAAAAGCATTCACCCTTTCTGCTTAACTCAGTAAGAAAATATCTTTTTATAAATGGCTGTTCTTCTTTTGCCTCTTTTCTTGAGGGGTTGAGATATTTTCTGCATTACCAAGCTGTCTCTGGCACTAGAATTTCACACTTACAAGAGGTAACTGGAAGGCTGTGACTCTTCCACATTTGTGCAAATTGTAATTTAGAGCACAACAAGAAGAAATTGCAGTTTTTTCTCAGTGCAGTCTCAGTAAACCTCTTTAAGAGAAGTATTTATAAGATAAACCAGGTATCTGAAGGTACTGCTCCCTACTACTGTGGATTTTTATGATCACATCCACCAAGAATATTTCGCTTTCTAGACATGATCACCTTGTATGCAAAAAGCAGGTTCTCTCTCTCCAACAAGTACTAAATATAAAGCTTCTATATTAGAAAACATATTTTATTGTAGCTGGAGACAGGTACCCTCTGTGGAGTGTTTTTGTCAAAGATTTCCTAGTGCAAAATACATGTGGGGGATTAATAACTTCTTTCCCATGTATCTCTCCTTTTCTCAAACTCAGTTTTGTCAAGCCTTTTTCCAAAGCAATTAATTATCTGCTTAATCTCCTTAATAATCTGTTTCTCTGGTAAATAAAATATGCTGACAGCGTCTTTCGAACATGAGGTACCTCAGAAATATGGAAAATTATGAAATATAGAAAGTTGTCACACACTGTAAGAAAGGAATAAGGAACAGCTACTGGAAAAGTCCATAACTATGACCTTGGATGAAGTCAAGATCCTAAAGACATTAATAACAAATCAGATAAGTAAACGTAATTAGGCATCTGAGCTAATGCAATGTCATATAATGTTATTTCTTATGGAAAAGAGTATTATCTACAGCAGAAGTGTTACAAGGACAGCATGGGCAAGGGACATATGCATCCTGGAATTCAAAGCAGAGTTTAGGCTGTTTTGTGGATGGACCAAAGAACCTGAACAAGCCTCAGAAATTAATGACAGAGCATTAGATAAAATAACAAAGATAATCAATCATTGAACAAAGCCCAAAATGGTGCATTATTTTAAAAATAGAAGGGGTGTCTACTAAAAGAAAGGGCAGAACTTGCATGGCCACATTCTTCAGCTGCTTACAGTGACATCAGTCATGGATACTCTTAGTGCAGCTGGAAGAGGGTGATGCTGCTGAGATCCTGGTGCAAAGGTCACCAGATTAAACCCCATTCCACTGGACCAGAACCAACCCTTACCTGTCTTCCCAGAGAACTTATGATCTGGGTCAGATGAACTCCATGCAGGCAAGGGGATGTAACCATGAGATACAACCAGTTTGTTTAGCTCCATAGCTTTGAACCCATCATCATGCGGGTTTTGAAACCTAGTGAGCAAGGAGGCTAAATATTCAGCAAAGCCTTTCCATTTCACTGCATTGCTGCCAGCTAGATTGTGTCCTGAAACAAAATTTCATTTATCCTTTTATCCTTTGAGGCCATGCTATAAACAAACACAGCAAAAATATAAGAAGGCTGCGGTCTTCAAAGGGACAGCTTGAAGGGCAATGCTTACTATCAACACAGATGATAGCTCATAGGAACACAAGTGTCTAGACAGCCAGGTGCAGACAGCCTTGCACCCCCTCCACCTGCCTTTCTAGCTGTCCAGCTAGAGAGCAAGTCTCGTCTGGAAGTGCTGCAGCTCACAGCCAGCTGGCGTGGTGTGCTGTAGATCAAACACCTCGACTATCCACTGAGAGACTCCCCAAGATATTCTGAAACCTGTCTGTCTTGTGCCTGGGTATGGGAATCAGGAGGTGGGATACAGGTGTGTACATCTCTACCTAGGCATGGCACAGGAAGGAAGGTTGCATTACTGAAAGTGAAGCTAACGATCCTGTGTGCATTGAAGCAATGTTTCAATAAATTTCAGATGATGAAGTGCAATTCTCAGATACCTGTTTGCCAGAGAAGGCAGAGCAACAATGCCTTGGACAGAAAAGCATATGTCATTTTTTCCAGGTTATAAAAAGCGTTGCTTGGCCTGCTATCTTTCTGGTTTCTGTAGCAATATCAACCCTCTACAATAGAAAAACCAATCCTAATCTTGCAAATTTTTTTATTGCGGGTTATAAATGTTGCTTGAAAGGCCCTAACTCCAGCTTTTCCTGCACCTGGTTAAAGAATTATAATCTCAAGGCAAGCTGTCTTGCATGTTTCCGCAATATTCACCTGAATTTTTCATTTTAGACTTAATTTCTGTGTCCCTGACCACAGAATCTGCCAGTCTGATAAAGATTCAGATCCAGATACCAGGGGCTTGGGCTGGGATTTGTTTAGCCCAATTTTTTGCTATTTACAAGCTCAGCTTCTAATCTAAACTACTTATCTTGACTCAATAGTCAGTAGTCACCAGAGGGACGGATGGGTAATATATTCCATTTCAAGATACATAAGTTGAAACACTCCCTGAAAAAACATGATGTTCTCCCCCAACAACAGAGAGAGCCCAAGAAGTTTAGTTTACAGTAAATACTTACCTTTTGGACAACTGAAGCTCACTGAGATCAATCCCACCAAAACCATCACATGATGACCCTGGCACATGCATATAATCCTTCCATGAAGAAAATTCACAGAGGAACATACTTCATCTCTCCCCTGTGCCCATGTGTTTCCTTACAAGTGATGGCAATACAGTCCCTGGATTCTGATCTAATGTGAGACTTGAAACAGAGGATTTTTTATCATGACTGTTATCATTACTGCAGCATCAGGGAATGCAAGCTCAGTGCCCTGTATGTTTTGTGCACAAAAAGCACACAATCCCTGCCCCAAAAGAAGTGCCAGAAGGGAAGATGCAAGGAAACAATGACAAATGATTGGCATGACAAAAATCAGGCACAGCACATGAGAACATAAGTCTTGTTTAGATTTTGACATGTCACAGTGAAAAGAAGATGGTGGTCTTCCAGCAAGGGGAAGACCATGCAAGCATGAGTTGGTGGCAGAAAGTAGAAGGACTTTCTGAGAACTTTAGAAATGGGTAGTACAGATTGCTGTGATTTGAACCATGCAATCAAACATGAGTGGGAAACAGCAGCATAAATAACCTACCAGAGCTGGTGCTGCGGACTTCCATGGAGCTCCTCCTGACTTAGAATTAGGCCTTCATTGTCTGTTCTTTTGTCTGAAAACACATGTGATATATAGATGTATCTCATTACGGCCACACATTCAGCCATTGACTACTGCTTATTTTTACAACAAGGGAAACATCCATCCATTTACTAAAGTGAACGTGAATATCTTGTTTTGTTTACTGCTCAAAAAAAAGAGAAAAAGAAAGAAATGTCTCCCCCCTGCCATCCAAGAAGAGAAAGAAGAATAAATAAACCTCCATATCCACTTTCAGGTTCATGCTGATCCCAGTACGTAACAAGCTTCTTCAGGAACTGTGAACGCTATTCAGCATCTGCTCTGTTGTGTTTGTGTGTGGCAGTAAGTTCATCTGAGCAGCATGACAAATGCAATAGTCTGAACTTCCTCCAAAGACAGCAAGAGGAGTGCTTGGTGCCTCCTGTTTGAACTAACAAATAATTTAACAATAACACAAGCACAAAACTTACTCATTTGACTTCTTCCATGAAATTCAGTGTGGAAGTGAAGGGAAAGTGGAAATGTGGCAAGTGCCATTGCATAGACTTAGCTCTCTTGATAGTAAAATAGGTTTAGTGAACTGCTACAACTCTCAGCTAGAAAACGACCCATAGATCCAATGGGTTCTGTAACTCTAATGCCAATATAAGTGGAATGTTCATAAGAACAATTACATGAAATGAGAGAAATAGTGTTCACAAGGCTTTGCTGATCATTTCACATTAGTCTTAGCATTCTCAAATGTTAAAATTGTAAATGAAACTACTTTCCTCTCTTTGGGCTGTAAGGCCGATGAAGCAGGCCAAGAAATTCTTAATGTCCAGGACTGAACATGTCTGAGGTCCAAGAAAAGGGTACAATGACCAAGATGATATGCAAAAGGTGGCAGGGATGAGAAGGAGTACCACTGAGTTTTTAAGGAAGGAACATGATGGCAGAGGGAAACCTCAGCACAGGCAATACCTGTAGCAGTTTGGACACTCACCTGGGATGGGGCACACAGCAGTTAGTCTCAATTCTACCAAATTTACAGTAGCAGAGTTAAATGTTGGTTTACCTAAGCTGAAATGTATATAGGTCTTACTCGTCCTCCTGCTGGTCATCCTTCACTTGTCTCCTTAAGCAGAGAAGGGGCAGGGAGGTTTAGGTGGTCTTCTCATTTAATTGAGAATTGACTGCAAGGGCAGGTACACACAAATACACGTTGCAGGAAAATACTCTGAAAAGCACAAGAAGCTTGGAGAGAAGAGTGTTCTCCAGTTCTGTGAAAACAAAATACACAGTTGGTTTTTGTCAGCAAATGTTTTTGGTAAATACAAAAAGTTTGCAAGATTTCTGATAAGGGCACTTGTGTTATACAAAGCCTCTAAAATTGGTTCAGTGCATGTACCTTGTTGTGTTGCTCTACAAACAAACTTTATGGAAGGAGAATGCATCTCACAAGAAATATCTACTATTATTAGATGTAGCCATACAGTGCAAGTGGGAGACATCCAAAAGTTTACCTCTTTATTTAACACTGGTTACATAATCCCTAAGCATCATTAGGGTTTTTAGAGATTATGGCATACTCTCACAATTTATGAGTTCAAATGCCTTCATCCTCACTCTAAAGTATATTAACTCTCCTGCAACAAAACACTCTAGTGGGTCAATTCCAATGGGGTAGTCTCTCTGGAAAAAGGAAAAAACCCAACAAACAACAAGGAAGCAAACCCTATTTTCTCACTCTGCCAATAAAAAGCCTGACAAAAATCAAGAGTCAGCCTACATGAGAAACTTGTTCTCAATCTGTTAATGAAGTAGCCTGGGCTGGATTGACTCTCTTTCATCCAGCAGCTCAGCAGAGATGCAGGGGAAGAGGAGGAAGCATCAAGAATCTGGTTATAGCAAACTGCCCAAATGGTGCTTAGACCTGTATCCATATATCTGTGTCAGCAGTGTGGCCTCTTTAAGAAACCTTTAAGAAACCAATGAAAAGCTGGCACAGCAAACATTATCTATCTTGTCCTCTGTCCTCCTAAACCTTCATTTTCCTTACTGCTATCCCAAGTAGATGTGAAGAGCTGACCTTAGCACTGCACTAAAAAAATCAGGACTATCTGCTACCAGTAGCATCAATCCAGAGCACAGTTCTGGACAAGAGATTGAAGTGGAAGACCTGGATGCCTGGATACAAAGCTAGTTAATTGACATAGGTAGAGCAACAGTAGTTATAGGCTTTCCAGATAGGTGGTCAGAGAAGTTACCTGCCATGTTGCTGTGCTCTGCATCCTCCATGTGTTTGTTTTTCTGACCATCAGGGACCATATGCATCTCTAAAACCCTTAACTCACTTTCAAGGATGATTTTGAACATAAGTCTCTGGAAATGGCAGGAACCCCACAGTTTTTGGATGACTGGGAGGTTTGGTCTGTGAAATATTGCAGAGGCGTATGTACAGGGTGGCTTCTCCAGCCACAACCCTTAGAACAACCACAACAACAAATTAAACATCACCGTCATTTGGCTGTCACACATTTGGAATGAATTTGAGGCTGAATTGTGAACTAAGACAGCCTCAGCTGGGAGCATCCTGAAGGAGATCAACACCGTCAAAATTGCAAACCCAAACTGTCGTTGTAAGAGAAGGAGGAGGTGATCTCTGGGTGGTTGATGCCTCACAAAAGCTCAAGAGTGCTTTGCTGGAGCTGTTGATCAGGATTTAGTGCCCAAAAATGTATCCCTAGGCATCACCCACTTGCTGTGGTAAATAGTTATGAGTTTTCAGAGGCAAAGCAGAAGGAAAATTCAGACCAAAATGCTTGGAGCAATCTTTGAAGACATCAGTGTCAGATTCACTGGATGACAGTTTTAACCACGATTTCATGGGATTTCAAAACCTCAGCTCAACACACTGACTTAGCAATGGGAGAAAAAAGTCCAGTACTCTCATTAGCAGACCGCTAGGTCTTTGACACAGGCATAGGGTGGGAACGAAAACCAGTCTTCGTCATTTTTTTAGTGAGTGCACTAGCATTACTCTTTATTTTCACCCAGTCCACAATAGGCACATGTATGGTTAATAAAGCTCTTCAACAGATTATCCTACTCATGGTGGAAATACTGTTGCCATTTGCCTGTGGCTGTATAGGTGTTGAATTTGGATTTTCCACAGCATGTTTAATCAAAACAAGCCAACACATTTACATGCAGTAAATTCCTTGCCCCCAGGTCCTGATGCAGATAAGAATGAAAGAGCTGAATGCAGACACTGCCGGCACCTTCTGGCTTGTTGGTGCAGGCTCAAAGGGAAATAAAACATATTTGTCAAGACTGCTGACAATAAGCAGGAGCACACAGCATCAACACACCGCTATCTTGTCTGTCTGGAGACAGATTACAGTCCAGGCAGATAATATTCATAAAATGGTTCAAGTATTAAAGTTGCAGTTGATGTTGGTACAGGCTCTTACTGAGCCTTGCATGCTGACTCATGCTGAGGCAGGTGGTGCAGTTTACATTAAAAAGGAAGAAAAGTAAACATGTAAGACCAAATGAGAGGCAGATGCACTAAAAACAACACAGTAAAGCCAGGCATAACCATGTTTCCTTCTTTGGATAACTATCTGAAACCTTCAGATGCCCCTGGACAAATGGCCAGATTTTCTTTCGCAGCCTGGGACTAAGTAACAGTTTAGCTCTAATTGGGCCTCCAAATTAATTCTTACAAGTGTGGTCAGCATTGGTGGCTGGTGCATCATCAATCATCCCATGTAATAAAAGGCTCATCCATGCATCTTTAAATCACTTGATGCAGTTTAAATCTCCCATCTGCTTTCATTCTTCTGCCCTCTAATAAGTCTCAGTCTCTTGCAGAGATCCAGTAGTTGAAATCAATTGTGTTCTCCTTTCTATGCAACTATTTAGCCCGGTGGTTGCAGCTGGTACCTTCTGCATCCTCAGGACTGGAAGTGTGTGGTAGGCTTAATTTTTTAGCTTAAGAGTAAATTTTCATTGGTTGTGGAAGCCGTGAGTCATGAAAAAAATTACCTAAAATTGGGGTGTTTGTACCCTGTAATGAGGCTTTTGCAACATGAAGTAACCAAGCACAAGAGATGCAGAAATTCAATGCCCTTAACTGTGGGAAGGCTGCTGATAAAACCAAAATGCTTCCAGATGCATGCTTTTTACTCCTTTCATTCTCTTTTGGTTTAAAGACAATTAAGCACCAATGAACATTTACAAATGCACTTTTGCACCAGGAAACTAAGGTAATATAGCAATATTTTAGTAAGATTTGTTGACAAAGTCTTCTACAAAGGCTGGACTTCAACACAAAGAAAGCTTCTTTAATAGATTATCCCTTAGTGTTAGTGTCTTGATGCTTAGTGCTTCCAAAAGTAAACAGAGAAATCTTTGTTTAGTCTCAGTGTGGATCAAAAGATTTATTTTGCAGGGGAAAAGGACAGGTCTTGTTAACTGTAGCCCCTGGGAGAATGCAGTGATACCCTCCTGTCTTCTTGCACAGAGTAAAAAGTGCATGCTTTTTAATTTCTTTTTACACTGGAACAGAAGAGTGGGTTAAGAAAGAAAAACTTGCTTCTTTCTTCCTTATTCCATGAAAATGCTATCAAAACATGTTATTGTTAACGATTTATATTGGAAAAATCAACAGACCACTGTAATCACCACTATACTTACTTTACATATGAGATACATTCAAACATATAATACCAGAGAAAGTGCTACATGTCCAACTCTCCTGAGACTGGCCTAAAGCCATAAAATTTTAAGAGATGTGTCCTTTGGCTGCTGCTAGTTTCCTTCTGATGTCATAAAGAGTATGATGGCATGTCTTCAGGCCAGAAGTCAATTTAGCCTGCTACCCAGACAAAGGCCAATAGGAAATACTTCAGGAAGGGCGTAAGATCAGAGCAAGCACATCTCCCTTATACCTACCCACCACACTGAAGTTTATTGATGTGGTTATTCCTTGATGGGAAATATTATTCTCCCTGGATGGACCTTTTCACAAATTCACCAGCTGCCTTTGGAACCTGATTGACCTTCAGATCCCCATAGCATCCCATAGCACCATTTAACAATGCACTACAGGGGGAAAAAAAAAAAAATTTTGATTTCTTTTGTCTTAAACCCCATGCCTGATAACTAATGCGATTAACTTCTTGATCTGGCTGCCCATATGGCTGCAATGATGCTAATCCGGGCACAAGGGAGGCAGTGGGATGGCATGGCCAGGGTCAGTGAGGGGAGAACAGGACTGCACCTTTTGGCAGCAGCGTGGATTTAGAACAACTCAAGCCTATCACAAAACCACAACTGGAGGGAGCTGCTGTGTCTCATCCACAGTGAGAAACTCCCTAAGCTTTTGCTCTCTAAGCACTGATACAATTAATTTAACTTTGTGCCGGTTCTTATCTTCCCCAAGCGCTTCCATTATCCTTTCATCTTCCATTGGCCTTGCAGACAATTTGGAAGATATATGTGTTTGTAAAAAGGGGTTATTATTAATTTTTTTTGCCTTTAAAAGTTCTTCCTTGAGACCTTTTTGGTTTTTTTTTTTTTTTTTTTTTTGATGGTGGTTTCCAGTTAACCTCCCTTGCTTATAATCCTTTCTGGTTTCCCTGTTTGGGCACAGCCTCCGCTCCTTAAAGAAAGTTTCTTTTTACTCCTGATAGCCTCCCTTACCAGTCTCATCTACATCATTATTGAATTGGGGTTTTTCCTTTGAGTTTTCTTTCAAGGTTGTTTTATTTGTTTATAGGCAGTTATGTGTTACACTGGGCATCTTAAAAAAATCTCAGTGCCACCTGCAAGTATTTTATTTGCTTTTTTGGCTGTTCTTTTCCGTTTCTTCCTCATTTTAATTCAATTTATTTTCTTTTAGTTAACACTATTGTGTTTTTCCTTGACTCCCCCCCAAAAAAACCCCAACAAAACCCAAGTAATTTGAGTACATTGTGATTACTATTAAACATGGCTGTTCAACAGCAGAATTTTTAGCCAGATCCTGTGCACTGCTCAGAAATATAGCAAAACTGGTACTTCTCAGCTGTCTGGCTGGTTTCAGGAAACCATTACATTTTACATCTAGGCTCCTCCATTCTGTTTTGCTGTGACATTTATCATATAGGAGATTTCCTGTTCCTCATTTCAGAATCTACAATCCACATGTTCAGAGTTTCTCCACCATTTGGAACTTTTTGCAAGTACCAGCGCTGAGCAGTACTTACAATCACATTATTCAAGGACTCATGGAACTATTGGAAGAAAATTAAATATCGTTAATAATACAAGAAAGTCATGAATGCTTGTAATATCACAAGCTTTAACCCTCTGTGCTTAGTATTACAAAATCCCAGAGTTTAGAGAGAATGACAAATTAAAGTATTGGAGGATATACAGCAACAGTAAAATAGAAATACAGGGACAGCATAAATGCTGTTGTGTCTAGAAGCTGTACACAGGTTAGCATTGGGTTCATCGTCTTGCTTTGCATTGAACCCAAGCAGGGCATCCTTGAAGTCAGCAGGAATGTAAAGAAATACCAAGTTCAAGGAGGCAGCTGAGTGACCGATCTCAGCCAACATCAATCTGTGCCTGCAGAGGGGAGGTGTATCTGGATGAAATTTGGGACCAAGAGGGAAATAGCAGCATAGATGTGTCACAAGCTTTATAGGGTGTCTGCAGGGGTCATTTGCCCTCTGCACATGGAGAGGCAGAGATCTTCTCTCATGGCTAAATCATAATTGCCAAACTAAACAAATAAGTCTTTTTGCTGCTGCTGTCCCCATGACCTCACACTATTTTGAATATCCAGCACCTGTGCTCCCAGCAGTCTTTATCATTCCCTAACGTTTGTGTCCTGACTTTCCCCCTTCCTTACACTTTTAATGTTTTAAGCCTTGTTATTCTCTTGCTTGCCAGTCTCCCACTCTTTCTCCTCCTATTCCAGGATATCTCTTGATGTCCCTGTGTTTCAACAAGCAGCCACAGGGAAGAAGTGTGGAGTTTTTACACCCGTAATTACCATTTCTGCACGGCAGGCAGAATACAAAATAAGCGAAGGGGGGAATACCTTATAAGCGTCCAACAGAGCTTGATTGGCCTTTATGGAAAAAAACTGGTTAGGCAGCAAACCTTCTCTGAAAATTCAAGGCACTCAGACAATTTGGACATGACCAGTGCCAGCTTTCCTTTGGACAAAGATTCAGATTGCCTCCCACCTTTTCTTCCTTCCTCTCTCCTCCCTCATTGTGAGCACCCAAACAGCTATTTGCTTATGCCAAATCTGAAAACCTTGGCCTTGGTTTTAAAGCCTGCTACCCTTGGAAAGAGAAAAATGTTAAGTGCTGAGACACAAGCAGTGCAATGGGAAGGAAAGTATCATTGCAGCTAGTAGGTCCACTACCAAACCATTATAAGCACTGGAATCAGATCTTTTCCACACCATGACACATCTCTAGCTAGATCACCTACTGTTCCTTTAACAGCAAATTCAATAGAAAATGACATTTCCTTTGAAGAAGGTGCTCTGTATTCAGAGGTAGCTTATGTATCATGTGATGCATGAGCTGCTGTTGTAAAGGACTCCTTTTTTTATTGAACAGTAATGCATTGTAAACTCCAGCATAAAACTCCAGCTGTCCCTTTACACACTTGGCTTTTTGGCAATCATTCCAATTTTTTTTCCCTTGAATAGTCATAATTCATATACAGAGCCAGACATACACACACACTTTTTTTCATTGGCTTTGTCCTGGTTTTGGCTGTGCACTCCTTTGGGTAAAATGGGTGAAGTTGGCTTTATGAGCTATAAAACGGCAGGATGTAAGGATTCACTTGTTTTTGATGTGTTAGTAGCATTTTATGGATAAAGTGTGAAGAAAGCCGTATAATTGGGTTACTGGGAATAGTGCATGTGCCTGAAAAGGAGGAAATAGACCTTTAGTCTAGCATTCCTTCATGCATCGGGTATGGGATTCCAATGCTAGAACCTTTTCGGCTGATGTGCTAATGTCCAATTAAATGAGCAGTGTGCTCTCTGCTCACACCCTCCCAAGTATTGATGGTTAATCAGCATCAGCAATAAACAAGTCATAAACAATACATTTAATTTAATTATTATTTCAGACAGAGCCAGACATTCTGACCCTTTCTGCCAGAGTCATAGTTCTCTAGCTCCTCTAACAGCGGAGTTAAGATCATTTTGCAACAGCAAAAGTGGAGGGAACATCAAGCATGCAACAACGTGACTAAAAAATGAGACTTTTCTTATACCATCCTCTCAGAAGTCCCAGTTCATTGTAAAGTATTTCATACGTCATAGTTTGCCATAGGCAAAGCGGTCAAGACAGATTTTTGGCAGAAGCACTATATGGTTTTGACTTGCAGTCTTCAAGCAGGATTTTTTTTGTCCATTAAAATAAAAAAAAAGTTAATCCAATGAACTGTGAATTAATAAATGAGCATCCTTATTCCCAACCCTCCCAAATAATTCTACTAAAGGCTAAAAACTGGGTAAGTAAGTCATTTAATACCACATAATACCTCCCGGATAAAGTTCTTGCTGTTACAGAGCAGAAGCTAGACTTAAGAAGGTTTTAGACTACTTTATTTTGCATTTTTTGTCTTTCTGAGAGGTCGCTGTAATAAGTCCCTGTACTCACTTTCAGGATGGAAACCATTCGCAAGAGTCTGCCATGAGCCCCTGCCTTACCCAGGACCACCACAGTTCCAGCTCCAGTGCACGTGCTTGGGCTCAGGAGGAGGAGAGTCCAAACAACGCCACAGTCTGCCTATGCAGCATCAACATGTGGTTGCTTACAGATGACAGCCAACACAAAGAGCCCTCAGCCCTGGGCAGAAGCCCTCTCTTCTCCACTGTACCCACCAAGAGAAGTTGGGCAATGCTGACAACATGGTCCCTGAGGATACTAGATCCCAAAGACCCAGTTGCGCTCAGTGCTCCTGCATGGATCAAGAGAAGAAGGTTTCTCCTTCCTTTGTGTACTGATCCACAGTACCCAGTATCTGGGACCCACACATCTCTGAGATGAGGTGCAGGGACCCCAGCTAGAGCCCCAGAGGGGGACAGCCACCTTAGCACAGTGCTGCCCCTGAACTAACAAGCCCTCAGGACCCACTAGTGGGACCACAGAGCTCTGTATCACCACTGCGGACCCATCAGCTCAGATTCCTTACAAGGGGTACAGTCACGCTCAGGGAAACCTGGCCTAAGTCTTCAATGCCAAATAAAGCACAGCACTAGTTTCCCAGTACTTTAACAGCTGCTCTCACTTATTCTTACAACCATAGCATCTCTGCATATAATTTACATTCCTGCATAGATCCTTCTATTTTTTTGGCATCACTGAATTGCTTCCAAATTTCTTTTCTATTTAGTCTAATAGATGTAAAACATTATTTAGATTTTCACTCATAAAAATGACCAAAAGCAGCTGTATCTTCACAAGCTATTGGATGAAAACCAAAGCTAAAGGTCATTCTTACATACACTAATGGGAATTAATTTCAGAACACAGTCCTCATAAAAAAAAAAAAAACTGCATTTCATCTTACCTGAAAGATCTACAGCTATATACTGAAGCTAAAAAAAACCACCCAAAACCAACAACAACAACAAAACCCCAAGCTCTTATTAGAGTTTGTTAAGAAATTATTACTTCTAAAAAGAGTCCATTATTTTAAACTGCTATAAAGACAAAACTCTAACCCAATGCAGAAGTCCATCTGGGAAATTTCCTGGCTTTCTCGTCATGGGAGACGTTGAAAATACATGGGGGTTTTTGTTGGAGCTCTACAAAGGGATTAGAGGTGAGGAACCAACACTTCCCAGCCTCTCCCCAACACCTGCCTCCTAAGAGCAATCCTGTAATCCCACCATCATCTTAGTCTGAGGGCAGGAAAACTGGATCCATATGCCTACACACACACACCGCTGACAGCCGCTCAAGCCACCATCCAAAGCTTTCGTGCCTCTTGTGCAAGGAGGCAGAAGTGTCATATTTCTGTTGTTCTCCTCCATGTTTTGTTCATAGAAAGTTTCCTTGACTAAGTCTTGAGTAAAATCCAAGGGACCATTTTTTGCCCCCTCCAAAGTGAGGAACATTTGTATTCAGTTTCCTTTACTGAGATTTTTCTTCCTGAATCAGTCAACAAGTGGGAGACTCTCCACAGGACTTAGCTATGCCACCAGGTTCTCCACCAAAGAAGCAGGATCTCCCAGAGGAAAGTGGAATCCGTGGCCATACACCAAGCTGGGTTTCTGGTAACTTGAGCAAAACGGGGCAATGTGAAATGAGGGACAGCCCCACAACATGCTAACTACGTCCTTTTGCGGCCTCAGGCTCCTGATCCACCTAAAATTGTTCTTGTAGGAGTCCTGTGCGAGGAAGGATTGGGTGATGCTGCCATGACTGCGCTGGTGCTGTTTCTTTGCATGAGGGAAAAGCCTGTGTAAACAGTCTCTTCATTTGCAATTCTCCAAGGCACAGTTGGAACTGAGTGAGGATGTTAAGGCTGAACCATCTGCAGTTTGTTTAACTATTTCCTTTTTAGAGGTGTACAATAGTTTCTCAACAAAACAGCCATTAATAAGAACCAATGCTGTGCCAGAATTTTGTTGCTCGCTTTCTTTCTTTCTTTCTTTCTTTTTCTTTCTTTCTTTCTCTTTTTAAAAACTGGAAAATGTTGCCAATGTTTAGGTTTCCTATGCTTCTGGATTATAATTTTCCCTTTCCCTCACTTTTCCCAGGTGCCACTAATGGGGGGAAAAAGGGAAGAAAAGTGGAAAAGAATGTGAGAAAAAAAAAATCCAGGTTTTTTGAAGATAATTCTTTTTTAAAAAAAAAATCTATTACTTCTCAGTAATAGTCATGTTATAATACATCTTATTATATTTGGCAGGTAAAAATGTATAATTACCTATAACTGAAGAAATATTGTTTCCGTATTAAGCAATTCAGCATTTTTGTGGTTAAATTTATCATTAGTTTTTAGGTTGGAAGGAATTCCATTTTGTTCATATTTATATGCTGCAGCTAATCCAACTCAGTTTCAAACACACTGCAAACCAGAAGCCATTCAAAGTATCTCAAAGGATATAGTGTTTACGAAGTGAGTAAATCCAGAATTTTCTTGATCACCAGCAACAGAAAAAAAAGAAACTGTCTAAAGTCAGTAGAGCTTGAATTTGCACCGGCTTCTGTTTCCCCAGATTGCAACTACATAATTCAGCTGGAAAGGAAGACAAAGCAAGACATTTATGTATTATCTCAGACAGCTTTCAAAGTCATTTTAGAATTTGCCTATTTAGTGATCATTCCCATTCCAGTGGGTTTGAAACTTGACAGACTTCCACTTTGGGTCACATTTCCTGAGGCGGACCCAAACTGGAAATTATCAGATTGCACAACTCTCTCCCTGCTAGACCTCCTCCAGCTGCGGCTGCAACTGCTTGGCAGGGACACTGCACTTTGGGAACATGCAACAAAAGAAGATCCCATATAATGCCCACAAAACCAGAAAATGGCCAATTCTCCATCCAGAGAAGTCCATCTTGTCAGGATAGTGGGCTGTGTATGTCTCAGGAACCCGTGCATATGGAAATGTGGGAAACAGCAATATACAAAAAAACCTTATCGGTCACTGAGTATTATCTTTCCTGGCATGTCCTCTCTTGTCTCCGGCAATCAGCGTTTTAGGGACTGAGATAATAGTTGCTTAGGTGCAGTAGTCTTAAACAGCCTTTAAACAACATACATCCCATGAACATATCTCAGTCCTTAGAGAATTCATTTCTACATCTGGCTTCTATAACATCCTGCAGCAATGAGTTCAATTTTTAGGGAACTACTCAAAGTAATTGCCAAAGCACTTTTTTTTTCTGGATGATAATAACTAAATTAAGAGTCTGTCTTTAGCATATGTACAGTGAGAGATTTTTCTATAGGCTGAATTTCATTGTTACCTACCAGTCAATCTTGCAAAATCTGTCCAAAAATCTTTGCAAAGGGGTTTAGATTCAACTGTCCTGAACAATTTGCATATCAGCAAACTTAATTATGCCACTTCTTGCTTGTTTTTCATACCAGTTATGAATATACTGAAGAGCCTGGATCCCAGCACGGACTTTGAGAGACATTGTGAAAAGTGATTATTTATTCCTCTTCTTTTTTCCTGTCTTCTTATTCGACAAGAGAATTCACACTTTTATAACATTGCAGACGCATTTTATCAGGAGACTAAAGCCAGGGAGCAAAAGTTAAAATGAAATATTTTTTTACTCAGTGAAGTTAAATGTATTTTAATACATTGAATTTTTTCCCCTAACAAGCAAAAACACCTTTGCCAAAGTGAAATATCTTTGGAAGTTTCAAACTGATATGTCATTTGTCCATTTAGTGTCTGTATTCATCACTTTTGCAGGACTAAAAATTCTGCAGAAATGAGACCTGAAGGGAGATCTTCCTAGCACTTAAGCAACTGGAAGTCTTGAGGTACTTGGGAAGAAAGGCATAATACAGCAGACAAAACAACACAAAGCAAAGAGACAAGTATGCAATTCAGTAAACAGATTAAGACATTTCCAAACTGCTGTCTGCTGATCCCTGCTAGTCCTTAGATTGCTAAATGACTGCAGATCCATATTAAAATGTACTCACTTATCTCATCTCTAGTGTTTTCAATTACATGTTCAATGATAAAGCTACATAATCTTCACAAGAAATAATGGAAGTTGTCCATTGCCTTAAAAACATTGGTTCAAAACTACTCTCTCTCACACATGTTAAATCTGGAGTAATTCCGGTAACTGAGAACAGATTTCAGCTTCCTCATTAAGGCATATTCTGTCTGAGAAGGAAATTACTGAAGCCATTAAATAAGGTCTCCAGAAAGCATACAACTTGCTATATATTTGCCCAGTCAACATATTAATAAGATGCATTGTTTCTTGTAAGTTAGAAGCTTTTTCATAAATATTTTCAGAGTGCCCTTTCCTTCTTAGTTTGGTTCTCCATATAATAAAAGGTAATGATCCTCATCTTCAATCCAAACCCACATTTAATCTATGAAGGCATATTATTACTGTAATTTTTAGGTAATATGAACATGACTATAGCCTGGTCCTTTTCTCACAGTAACGATTAAATAAATCATACCCCAAAATTATTGGTACTGTTATTGAAATTCAAGTATCTGTTTAAACCTTGTGGTACATACAGAAAGGTAACACCCATACTGACCACTGGAGCTCTTCCTACCTGAAAAAGACCAGATATTTTACAAGAAGAACAAGCGGCTGCCCTCACTAAATTTTTGCACTCCCATGACTCCACAAGGGCAGTGAATGCCCTCAGCTGTGTCTTCAATAGTCCATGTGTTTTCACAGAAGTTGCCCACAGGGTTAATCCCATGAAAAATATCTATGTGCAAGTGATTTCAGCCAAATCCAGAGAAGCTCATTTCAGCTAAGCCAATAAAACCCAGGGCAACTCAGACAAAGTGAATACTCTTTTAACAGCGCAGATCACTGTGAAAAGAGATATATATTAAGCAAAACAAATTGAAATGTGAACCTCAGATAATGAGGAAGTACTCTTAATAATACCGACGAGCTTCTAAACCCTAACCAGGCAAAATATGATAAAGTCTCGAGCAATTTTATCTTAAATATGGATTTGAAGAATGATGCATTTCACACCAGGTCCTCTGTGCATGTTCAGGGCTAACTTTGATGTATGATCAAAACAAGCTTAGCACAGCAGACCCCTGTGAGGATGCAAAACGTTTAAGGCCAATGTCACAGGCTGATTGCTGTCACCGAGGGAAAAGCCAAGCGTGAGGTGCAAAGGGCTGTGCTGGAGGGAAGGGGAGCCCACCTAGCTGCAGCCAGCCCAGCCTCCACAGCTGCAAAAGCAGGAGTCTTGCCTCTGCGGAGCGGAGCGCTCTGTTCCTGCTCCAGCGTGGTCCGTTCCCCCGCTCTCCCCCAGCCTCTGCTAGCCCCCTGCTTCACAGCCTTAGGTCAAGAAAGTTCATTTTTGCCTGTGGTGCTGAGAAGCCTTGAACTGTCTCTGTGTGTATTTATGTGCAGATGGGGTTGTTCGTGCAGCTGTGCTCCAGAAACCTCTGGTGGCTTCCGTTTTCCTGAGCACGTGCTCCGCGAAGTGGGTCCCATAAGGTCCTAGTTCACCCATGAAACAGGGGCTGGGTAAGGAAGAGGAGCTACTGGGTTTGCAGTCTGCGCTGGGAGCTTGGGAAGGAGCAAAACTCAATAAGTAATCATCTATTCTGGCATACAATATTTCCCCTATTGAAGAATGACCTATCTGCAGTCTGTGCAGTTCCTCCTCATTTTAAGAGGCTGGAAACTTTCCTCCCCCTCTATAATCCACTCAGACCAAAAAGCTAAGTTAAAAAATCTCCATTGTCTTCACAGTACTAAAAAACATGTGGAGGAAAGAAAATGCTGTTCCACGTCAGGACAGGGTAACAGAAATCAATTAAAGGAAAGAAAAAACATACATGGATGTTTTGGAGAAGGACCAGTTTGGTAAATAAATTATATTGATAAATTAAACATAAATATATTATGCAAACTCAGTAGTAAATCATGCCATGCCACGTGTATCTTTCATTCCAAGTGTTACAAAGGCTTTACAGCTCGTGAACAAACTGGCACACAATCAGCTACAGAAGAGTCTGCGTGGGGCTTGGCAATATTTGGCATTATCACCCATGTTAACCAGTGGAAGGAGGTATCTCAGTTACATTTGCAGATTATATCAGACTGTAACTGGACCAGTTTGTAAGAACGGACTCAAATTTTAGAAGATCTCTACAGCCACAATAATTGTTTGAAATAAGTAGAAGACAAGACAATGTAAATAAACAATAAAAGTATCAGACATCGATCAAAAACAATCAATTGTGTAAATAGAAGATAGGGAGTGACTGGCTGGAGATCAGTTCTGTAGACAGGAGCTGGGGTTCGTCCTGGACCACAGCTGAACATGAGTCAACGGTGCCTCACTGCTGGGAGAAGGACACCCTCAGGGAATGTCCAAAAGGACTGCCAAAGACGGGACACATGAAGTAATCCCCCAAACCCACTCTGCCCTGATAAGGGTTCAGATAAAGCATTGTGTCCATTTTTGAGCATGATGCTTTGAGGAAGATGTTAGCCAACCAGCGAGAGCCCCGAGGGCAACTCTGCGATGTCTGCAAAGGACAGCCTGTTGAAAACGCTGGGAGAAATAACACTGCATAAAGAAGATGGCAGAGTAAAAATGAAAGTAAAATGGCTTCAGCAGTGTAAATGCCTAACCATAGAAAAGCCCCTTACATGTAGGAAAAATAGTCATATTCAGTCAAGGAAAATGTAGGTTAGGCAATGGGAAAAACAATAAAAGGTAGATTGACCAAACCCTAACGTAAATTGACTAAGGAAGCTGTTTAAGCTTTATTTCATAAGGGTGTTGAAATAAGTTTAGACTAATATTATTGGAAAAAGTTTAAATATTGTTTAGATAGGAGATGGATTAGCTGATTTTTCCCACACAGACTTTATGAAGAAAGTTCACATTTGTGCTTCCTCTGGCTGAGGCCAAAGGGACAAGTTAGAAAAGTTGCAAAGCATCTTCCGAAAGCAGGTTTCACAGAAAAATTGCCTTGTGTATGTTGAATACCAGCATTTATGTGAAGAATGAATTCTTCCAATATATTCACATAAATAAAACATCTTTTCAGGTGATTTCTGGGTGAGTGGTGGAAAATAAGAAGGCCAGACCATGGCTGAATAATGACAGTGGGTAAGGATTTAGAAAAATATTCTTTGTTAATCTGCAGTGTTTGAGTGCATCACTTTCTTTTTACTACTTCTTGACCTTTTACCAGGTGCCACCATGGGATGATACAGTCTATGAAACCCACTGTTTAGGAAACAGAACAATGTAGAGTTACACTGTATGTGAGCTGCAGCAGCAGCTACATCAATCAGGATGCATATTCCTGGAGTATTTGTACTCTTTAGTGTTTAAAAGGAACCGGCCTCCATGACACTCAACACCCCAAGCACAAACAAAGCTGTAATAATGCACAACTTAATGAAAGCACACTCTCTATAATACACACATACCCTGAAACTTGCAGGGTCTTTCAAAAGAAAATCTTAGCTCAGCCAAAACATGCAGACAAAAGAAGAGGTTTAAATCCCTTCCAGACGTGGAGGCATGAGACACAAGGATATGTTCTATTTATTTAACAAGCCAGAGCTGGAGTAAGAGCCCTCACAATACAATTACAGTGGTAACAATAAAAAATACAGCAAACCAAGTATTACAGCCCCTGAAAGATGAAGCCAGCGGTAGGATTATGGAACCTGCACACCCAGACACTTTAATACCTATGCCAGACATAGTGCTGCATGATAATACGAACACAATGAAACACTAGAAATCTAAATCCAAGGAACAGATGGAAAGGCAAAGCTTCTCTGGTGAAACTAGATTTCATTGAAGGCTTAACTCCCAGCTTCACGTAGAGCAGCCATCCATTAGAAGTCACCCTCGGTTCATACTCCACAGCAGTTTGGTAATACTGCTCTTTCCTATTCTGTATGTGAGGAAATGCAACATTACCGTGTTCTCCTGGAGAAAAGACGGTGTATTCCTTGGATGATGTTGAGATTTACTCTGTAGCGACAACATCCACTGGCAGCATGATAAATATATCGGGAAGGGTTGACTGAAGCACATCTACAAGATGAGTGTGTAAAGCCATTGCCTAAAAATATGTCCAAGAAAGCAGTCAAGGCCCTCAAGCAATAGAAATTCTGCTGCTGTGACACAGGATTTTACCCACAACTTATTCAAATCCAGAATTGGAAATGCAAAGCAACAGCAAAGGTGGACCTAAACAACACTTACGGTTAGAGGGCAGCTGAGAGAAATTAGAGTAATGGTCCTGCTTGGTCCTACATGATACACAGGGGGTTTTCCTCAGAAATGAGAATCATGGAACCATAGATCAAAAATTACACAGATAACTGCCCTGTCAGAATTGGACTGGTTTTGGTAGCTAGGCATTACCTGAAGCACGAGGATCTGGTGGCAAACTAGTGCTCTAGATGTTGGATTTTGCTTTGTAGAAGAACACAAGGAGGGCATTTTCACTGAGGCAGAGAGATTAACTTCAGAACAAAAACTGTCTGTTAGAGAACTCCTGTAGGGTTGCTTCAAGATCCCTTTCAAAAGGTAAGTGCCATAATACCTAACTATTTCCCATTTTGGCCTGTTCTTATGTTATTCTTGTATCTCATAAAAACTTACAGACATAATATGTCAAATCACGTAGAAGAGGCTAAACTGTATCATGGGAAGCTGAGTGGTACTGTCTTCCATTTGAAAAGGAAGTATTTGGAAGAGATATTTGTAAAAAGCATGCAAAAAATTGAAACACAATGTGTTTGTGATTGAGACCCTGGTTCCAGGCATGGTTTCCTTGGCAATAGTACCAATTTAAGAGCATTTTTAACACTATGTATGTAGAGACTTGCTTTAAATGGACTATGTCTCGAACTGGTCAGCTCAGAACTAGAAGCAGCAAGAAAGACAAGTCATTTTGCTTGGTTCAGAGAGTGAGTAGAAGCCAACAGTGATAGTAGCTGGTCTTGTCAATGACATTCATGCTGGACTGAAGGCTCAAGTCAAGAGGATCTTACTTTGTCACAGTAGTCTTATGTCTCAGCTGACAGCTGGGTTAAGAACACATTACAGACAGTGATTTGGAGGTTTGATGGATCTTGGTTTGAGTGGTAGTTGATCCCATACCTGATTCTGCAGACAAGTAATGCAATGGAGGGGTTCGTGCTGAAGCAGGTCAATGTTTAAAACACACTGAAGGTAGGGAATCTCATCAGGGTGAGTACCAGCTCAGGAATCATTGGCACATGACACACTATAGCAATTTAAGTGAGTGAGCATTCATCATAGAAAAGCCCTCTGCTGTGTCTACACATTTAAAGACTATGTAAAATTGTACAGGGAGAAGATCTGACCTCCCACCCCTCCAAGATTTTTTTTTACTCCTTTTTTTCTTCAATTGCTTTATATGTTTTATGTTCACTTACTTGCTACTTGAGACCATTCCTGTAGAAGCAACGGGATATGCTGTTAAACGAAGCTTACATACAAATTTGTGTTTGGAGTATCAAGCCCTCCACTAGCACTGTTTTAATCAAAGCAGAGAATTTCCTCTTTTCTACTGGTCAGCACCAGACCCGAGGAAGATATAAACTCCATGCACCCTAGAGATCAAAAGAGCTCTTTCAAGAGGAAGAACAACGGATAACTGCAAAGGAAGTTACAGCTGTTTGCCATTTAATGAAGTTAAATGCATGTGTAAATGTTTATAGACTCCAGGCTGAACTTAATTTTTTTGGAAGCAAGACTTTTGCGACATAATTACATACTCCACTATTTTTTCCTGGTGAATTGTTAGCTATGCATAATTCCTTGTGATAATCTGCAAATGCTTCATGCATCTAAACAAACTGAAACACCCTATTACCTACCTAGCTTCACATAAGTACTACAGTGTTTTACTCCTGAAAATAACCTTTATGCAAACCATCCACACTAACATGATTGGTTTGGTTTTTTAATCTCATCTTTTTCCTCCACTCTCCTCAATACACAGTTAGATACTGTTTGAAAACAACAGTAACAACAAGGAATCCACTCAAATTTCTGGGTGGGGGCCAAGCACTCCTTATGGATTGAATGAATGGTTTCCTCTAAGCAAGGCAAACTTTCAGTCTCTCATCTGGAAAATATTATGTGAGCAGAAGCTCAGGATCAACTATTACCTGCCGAGTCTGAAGCTGTTATCAGTTGATTTTTACTCTTTTGGGTGGGGGAGGAAGCAATATACACATCACAAAAAAGAGGTTAACACAGTCTTTGTCATCAGGTAAGTGTAAAAGTCAGATGCAATTTACAAAACAGCATAGAAACATAATTTAATTTAGTCAAATTTAGGAAAAAGAGAGGCTCTTCTCCTTTTACCAATACAGGATTGTTCCCTTCCTCCAGTCTCTAAACCCTCTGTTCAGCCTAGTGAACTGACTTCATGTACACTAAACCTAAGCTACCTTACAAAAAGACCTCCAAGAAACACCCACCAGCTCCCCTGAATCACTGCTTGCTGGTTTTCCTGCAGACATGCAGCTAGGAGAATTTACATAATGGCTTTGAGATTAGAGGCATTTGATGCTTGAGGAATCAGAGTGGATAGCAAGCAGTGCCTAGGTAAATGTCTATAATTAAGTAATAATGATGTATGGCATCTGAGCAAAGATCACAGTAAATTTCTTTCCATAAATGGCTGATTAATCCCAGTTAGAGCTACTATAAAAAAATCAGATGGGTCTCCGTTTTCTCCGTTATATCTCACTCTTGGCTTCTCTCTTAAAGCTTTTCTCTACTCTACTTTCTTGTGATTCCCTTGCCACTGTGTGTCAGAGCCCAGGAACTCCGTTTCTGGGTGAGGAAAACAGTCCATCATTCATCTCCACTGGCTCTAGCAGCGAAGAATTGCTAGGTCCTACCGTGGCACTGGATATTAATGGCATCCTTGTAATAGAGAAGGGGAAGCAATTGACTCCCAACACAAGCTGCATTGAAAGGACTGCTGCAGCATTTACTTCTCAAAGGATGAAACATGTCTGAATGTCAATGGCCCCCACGCAGCCTCCACCTCTGTCTCATCAACCTCCGGACAAGACAGCCAGTGGTAGGAGTGGGGAAAGCATTACCCCAGCTCACAGACCTGGCAGAGCTCCACATCCAGACTCAGCGTGACAAGCTGTCAGACCAATAAAATGTTTTGACCTTGAACTCCCCACCAGAAGGCAGGAGAGTGGCACCACCGTCACCAGCAGCCCTCTTCTCTAAATTCAAGGCACAAATCTCTAAATGGTTTACCAGCACTCGCACAGCAATGTGCCAATCCCAAAACAATGAACCGAGCCCTGCAATGAAATGCTTCCCCTGGTCCACCCCCCCGCCCTCCCTGCTTGCCCCATGAAACAAAACACCCCTGTTTCTCTTTCCGTCAGACCAGGAGACTACAAGAGCCATATTTAAACTCAGATAAAATAAAGGCATGTCCCTTATGGCCAAAGTGTAAGATGTCATTTAAATAAACTTTCACAAAAATCACAAAGTGCCCTGCTATAAATGAGTGATTCTTAACACAGCCAGTGATCAACAAACTCACTTCCTAATTAAGTGTAGGAGCGTAATGAGGAACAGGGCATCCTTTGTTTCGCCAGCCCGTGTGAACTCCAGCCACAAGTCCCCAGACTCTCCTAACTCTTGCGTTCGGAGCTTGTAATTAGTACATAAGGAACCAGGTACTACAGCAGCAGCCCCTTTGACAGTGGGTCCATTCACAGCCAGCCAGATGTGAAGAGTGTTCAAAGGGGGCCGACTGACTCACATATTGCGTGGTGTTGTATGACACTATAATCTCTGGGTTTCAGCCCTACAATCAACAGGCACTGTCATTTTTAATGCATTCTAATTAGCTGGTAAGGTTTACAGAAAAGTTCAGTGATGCAAGCAGAGCTACTGAGCTGGGGGGTGGAGGGCAGGTTGATCAGTGTGCCTAATATTTCCTAAACTACCCCCAGCTTCATTAGCAGCAGAGGTATTCATGCCGGTATGATATAAATTGGATCATGGGGTGTGTAATTAATTTAAGGAGCTTTCAGATGTGCCTCTTTTCAATATTAGCCCACAAAATAAAAAGAAAACTGGAAAAATACACTTAGAAAAGCATCACTATGAACAAAAGTGAGTCTCCACCTGGGGCAGGAGGAAGTCTCCAAGGGGACCTCACTCAAATGTCCCCATCAGCTATGCCCCTCTGAGCAGTGAGCCACTGTTCACTCAGGTCTCCATCCCAGAAAATCCAACTTCTGAGGCAGCAGACTGTATACAGAGGTCAGGAGCCACTGTTATCTCCCTTGAAGAGCATCGTAGCTCAAGGTCTTGGACGAGCTCAGTAGTATCAGCTGGACTGACACCCACCAGCAAAGGAGCATATGCCCTCCACCAGCCAGTAGAAAGTAGTGGTAGAAGGTAAAAAGTGATAATAAAATATTCACTAAAAAAGGTATTATTAGCACTGTTGGGTGTAAACTGCTCCTCTGAAAGAAGGAAAATGGATTCTTCCTGTATCTGACAGTTTTACTGTCCTCCAGACAAGACAAGAAGGAGAACGCAGTGTGTGTGTTCAAAGCCCCTTCCCAGCCAGACAACCAACAGCTTTCTGACAACAATAAAAATTTTCATACAACACAGTGATGCAGCACTTTATGAGCAGGGCAACTCCGTTCAATGATCTACATAAGCACCTGTATGAGTACATATTTAGGCCGGGCTTACAAAGAGCTATTACAGAATGGTTTGTGCAGCCAGCTTGCTTCTATCATCTCTGGTCTCAGAAGTATATGGGCACAGAGTATAAAAGAATAGCAGGTGAGCTAGTGATAATTACTGAGCACCATCAACAAATTATGAACTGCAAATGAATCAACCTAACAAATAAGCTGGATGGCCACAGGGTATTACACACTCACATTAGTCATTCACTGAATTACTTTGAATATAATAATAATAAACAACACATTCAAATAGAAATATCAGGTTTGCTAGTTTGCTTGTAAAATAGGATAAAGAACCAAACTGAAGGTGTTGAATGTAAATTGTACCTTTGGATTTAATTCTAATTTATGGTGAAACAAAGATGTAGGGAGAACATTTTTCAAAGCTGTGTGCACATACCAGATATCATGAAACGAAAAATCCCTTCTGAAGAAATAGATTCTCTATTCTTATCACATGTCGGAGAAGCAGCCCTGTACTTATACTTGCAGACAAGCAAGTCATTCATCTCGAAGCAACCTTCAAACTGTGAGGCATTATCAAGTTGTTTGTTCACTTTGTTTCTTTTGTAGATGAATGAGTTCAGGCTATCTCTAGAGTAATGCGGTGATGAAATCCTTCTCCATCTGGTTCATGCCTCTTAGCCACTCAGAGATAAGTTACGCTGCACCACATCCAGTTATCTCAGGTTAGTCTGAATTGCTCCATGAAGCCAGAGGATCAGAAACATGAGACTTTTGCAAAGGCCATTCCTGAAACCCGTAGACATGAAGGAGTCTGAGCAGGAAAGAATTACAAAAAAACTCACAACTCCCATCCTGTGGCAAGAACAGTTTATCCTCTGAACTAGGCATACCTGCACCTCTAGCAGCTTTCCTCCAGTGATGATCTAATGATTAATAACACAAGTGTAAAGGAGGGACATGCAATGATGAGGAAGACAACTTTTCAAGTAGCACCTCTCTTCTAGTGTAGTCTGTGATTACGTATTCTCCATGACATGAATAATGCCGCTTATTATGTGTTAGGCAACATCAAGCACCACTCAGATGCATTACTCATCTATTTATCCAAGTCAAAACCAATGTGAGAAAAAGTGATGTGAAATAGGCATTATAGGCTTTTTAACAATACTGTTACTGAGGAATTATTACCATCCCACCCTCTGCTGCATTTGACCTCCAAGCAGGCTGATGTTTGCTCTCAAGATGCATGACTCTTGCTGGGTTTGAATGTATGAAAAGAGGTGGGCTACAGGAGCTCATATGCATAATTTCAGGATCTGACCTGTTTTTTTCTGGAAGTCTTCTCCTGTTGTAGTGAATGGATATTAGAAGCACACAGCCAGCTCATCTAGAGTTGACCAATAGCAGCTGAGAGCAGCACATGGAAATCCACGTACCTATCCCAGCTGTCACCCAAGAATCACATTCAAAGTAGCCTAACACTTAAACAGAAATATCTCTATTTTATCAAAAGAGAGGTATCCCAAAATCTGGTACAGTCATGTGTTCAATACATGGTCGAAGGAGAGGGATGGGACAAGAAATTCCTACAAAATGAGACTGGCACAGGTTTGTTTAAATCAATGGGTCTCCACCACAGAGTTTGACTGATTTTCTTCTTGTCTCTTTCTATTTATTTCCATATATCTTGTGCCTGCAATTCATATTGAATGGCTTTTTTTTTTTTTGTCCTTTCTCAAATTCTTTTTCATTCTCTCCTGAAGTGGATTCTGAACTCAGAAAAGCTGGCATACAGGACATGCACATGAATCCACTTGATTTGTGCATTAGAAAAGCCAAAAGAATTAAGTAATAAATAAAGCTTCCTTCATGCTAACAGCAGCACAGAAATCACAGAGTTCCATCAACAAATGATTGATTTTTATTATCCTCAATATTACTGTTCAAGACTACTGCTCATTTGCTGTGATTTTCGCAGGGCTGTATTTCCCTAACTGGGAATTCTTGAGGAAAGAGCTCTGTCCAAACTGCTTTGTCCTGTTGATATCACCCTCAAATACCTGTCCATCCGCTCCTCTCTGGTCATGCATAGCAAACAGCAGACATCGGCTCCCAGCTCAGCTTACGCAGAGCAGATAGCTGGATCTCAACCGTGCCTGTGCAAAAGCCTGGCTGCATAAAAAAACAGGGAGAAGGAGGCGTCACTGAACCCGAATCATCTTGCACCACTTTGGTGTGTGTGCTGACAGGCAGTAGCTGAGAGGGAAGCTGCGGTTATTGCTATGTTAACAGGCCTCTCCGTAAATCCATCATATTAGGGGAGTCCTTATGTGACGTGTGGGAATTAAGATAGGTGGAAAACAGGAAATACACACCAACAATAAAACTGTGTTTTAATCAAAAACACACCTGGTGAAAGAAAGGAGTGATTTCAGCTTGAAGAACTGCATACAACCCCGAGCTAGGCTTATCAAAATGAGCTACAGTAAACTTTAAAGATCAGGTCAAGAAATTATCTCACCATGTGAAGATAAAATCCATGTTGCAGGGTGAACCATAGCAAATCTGAATCAAATCCTTATTTTTCCAAATAAAAAATGCAACCTAAATCTCTTCTGTGCAAGATGAAAACACAGCTATGTTAGTAATCATTTCATTTAATTCATTCAATATTGCATTACACAAACTTCTTTTGTACAAGGTACTTAAAAATCTCCATAGTCAAGAATGGGTTTGGGGAATTAAATGTTAGCTCTGAAATGTAATGACAAGTATTTGCCGAATGATTTCACAGCTGTCATTAGCAGAAAAATTGCACTAGAACTCGATTTATACAAGTCGTCATAATGGAGCCATATTAAAAAATGCCATACTTAAGCAGGCATTTTTGTGAATCCCAGTTAGTGCCTGACCACAGCTCCAGGAACATACATATGTCAGCTAATGTAATGACATGTCCTCCACAAACCTAAGGCTGTTTCTATATCTCCTGAGCTATTTCCAAATAAGCACACTGCAGCAGGGATGCTACACTGGCTCTCAGAAATTTACCACCAATTGGCCAGAGTAGCTCTTCCCGTCACATCCCCTCAGCATCTTTCTCTTCCCTCTTCTGACTGCTGACCTCATCTTTCCTGAGGAGGCCACCCAGGTCTATCCAACCAAGCCATTTCTGAAACTCAGGCATACAGGGAAAATACCTCCACAAAGTAGACTCCTTTGTTAATTTCCACACTGGATTAGACATAGGTGCTAATAACTTTGGGGCAGGTTAGCAACTGACAGACACACTTTGTTTTAAAACTTCATTCTCATATCCAATACCATAATATGACAAAAAAAAACAAAAGCAGAGAGGAAGGAAGAGATGTAGACAAGGAACAGAAGTGATGCTTTAAGTTAAAATGGGCTGGAGTCAGGCAGGAAAAAAGATATTGGAAGGTTAATCCATACAGGGCTTCTCTGATCATAAGTCTCCTAAAGTAGCTGCTATGGAAAGAGAAGATTATTGTTCCAATACTTGAGATAATCACTAGTTTAGTTAAAACAAAATATTGTTATATTTCAGTGAGCCTGTTTTTGTAACAACAGCCAAGCTAATGAATCACACTGAAGACACCAGACTTTACATCACTGAGTCAGAAAAAAGATGTCTTTTAGTGGGGTGGGTTTTCATGATCTCTTTATCAATCATCCAGCATCTTGAGCTAGTTCATATTCTTTGAAGCATTTGCAAGTACAGTGGATATAGATGTTTTTCTGTCATATCCGATATCCAAACACACAGAGAGGTTAGGCTAGTCTTCAGGAAGCACCATAACAAAATGTTGTCCTGTCAAAAAATGAAAAGAACACGTACACTGCCATATTTCTTGACCTGAGTCTGTGCACACAGCTCTGTAAGTGCATAGTTTTATCTGAATATCTGTGCTTAAGACCACAATTGTAAAACACTGGAGAATTTGAAGTGGAAATTTTAAAGGTACAAACTAGTTGTTGCCCTGAATATGCCTTCAGCCCTCTAAAAGTCTTGAAGGAAAATCTTATTTTTTCAAGCTGTTCCAGCTGTTGGAGTAGACAAAAGAGAAACACAGCTGGCATGGCATGTCCTACTTTTAAATGACAAGTCAGACCCCCATTTGATTTCAAACAGTTAACTGGATTATGCAGCCATGAAGCGTCTGGTTCAAGAGCTGTTCGTTGTTTTTCCAATGTCCATAGTAGCAGTTATGGACCCCCAGAAGAACTGAATTAGCGAGTTGCTGAAAAGTTATGAGCAGGTGTCTTTTTCCTCATGTCAAGACAATCAAATTCTTCCAGGTTTTGTACATTTCACACTTTCATCTCCCAAAAGACTGAGGGTTCAATGGCTTCTTTCCAATTAAAGAATGACCTTTTTTGTCAAAATGGTATCTTTGCAACATTTTGGCTAAGAGAACTAAAAAATGTGCTTGTATTCTGAATTACTCCCATCTGTAAGGGCTGATATGTTCTGGTGTTCATTGGGCAAGGTCAGCTAGGTGACCTGTGTGCTTAAAGTTAACCAACCTCCTACATCTTGTACTGATTTAAATGCTCATCACTTTCCACTTGTACGATCTAGTGCCTCTTACAGAGTCCTAGAATATCTCAAGTTGGAAGGGACCCATAAGGATCATCGAGTCCAACTCCCTGCTCCTCACAGGACACCTAAAACTGAACCATATGCCTAACAGTGTCATCCGGATGCTCCTTCAACTCTGACAGGCTTGGTGCCTTGACCAATTTCCTGGGGAGCCTGTTCCAGTGACCTCTTATGAGGGAATGGAAGGAAAGTGCTGACATGTTGAGGTCACTCAATATTTAGTCCCTCCATCATTCAGAGGGAATTCCATCAAATACACAGTAATCACCTCTGTTTCAGAAATGGCATTTTTGGAAATTCCCTAAATTCCATTTAGGAAACAGCATTTTTAGGAACTAAGAGAATGGGTAAGGAAGGACATGGTAGTCATACCCCAGTATTCACCATAAGACTGATAAGCTGTTGTGCTCTGCTCAGTGAACTGGGACAAAATCTTCAAACTCAGCATCTGGAGCGTGTGTAGGCTTTCAGTCAGATCATGGGAGGTTTCCTGAGTGATGACTCTCTGTATTGCCTCTCCTGTTTTGGGAGGATTTTATGCTGAATCACTTTTTTCTTTGTTTTCGAAGGGGTCTTTGTTGATAACTCTGGAAGGTCTGTCAAACCTCAGAACAGGACTCAACTTGAACAGGTATCCAGTTTTAAGATTAGTGTGCACATATTGCAGAATTCTCTAAGTATAATAAAAAAAAAGGTGACTACGATTATAGGTGTTTTAATACTCAATACAAGAGAGGGGTGAGGAGGAGAAGCCTGCTTTATTCTGACAGATTAATCTTCTACTTATTATCAGCCTTATAATCTTATTGATATTTGCCTTTTCCCCTGGGTTCTCAGAAAGTGTCCCTTCTAAGACATTAAAAATTACATTCATTAAGTAACTTTTTAAGCTGTGCTTCTGGCACAGGCAAAACACTTCTAAGAAACACCAGTAGGGTTTCCTGCACAGAAGCTTTAGAGTAAAATTAGGCCTTGAACTTCCAGCATCGCTTTGAATGTCCTTGCCTGCAAATAAATCACTTACTTACATAAAAACTTTGTTTCACATTGAATCTAGTGCACGGGGTAAAGCATAAATCCTAACACTGATTAAGGTTAATGACCTTAATCATTAAATTTTTTTTTAATTCACCATGGGAGCACAGTATAACTGAAGATGACACTGATCGCAAACACTGATGTGAAAACTGCAGATAAATTGTCCAAGCAGTTCCCCAGGCAGCAAAACCAGTAAAAATAGCTCTATGCAGTTCTTTAAAACTTAAAAATCCTTCTAACTGGTACCTTACTGTCCACATCACTCTCAGAGACATTTTGGATGTTGGACTGTCTGATTATTTGTTATGAATCTGAAGACAGGAGAGATGAAAACTTCTAAGGAAAAAGAATGACCCTGTTTGGTAGAATTAGTTTTTAAGCCTTTATGTTTCTACATTTGGCATTTGCTCATGTTACCTTGTGGCTTTTAAGTACTCAAAGTGAGTGGGATTGGAGACGAGCATTATTCAGCAGAGGGAGCCAAGAATATGTTGGTGCTGTAAGGAGAGGTTGTAGCAGTATATTTTTTGCTCTGCATTTGCTTTTAATGCTAAAATGTAGTTGTAGGAAGGGACATACATTATTGGAAGTTTCATCTTTCACATGGTACATAAATCTCAGGTATTAACCACATATGGTTATCAAATAACTCTTGCAACTTTGCACAGGAGCTGCAATATTAAACTGTCCTGGATCTATTATGCCGGAGGGGGAAAAAAAAAATCCTTTATGTTCAACTTCTCAACTTTTTCTATTAAAGACCACTTGAGTGATTCCTGCAAGCAGCCCCAGCACCCACCCTGGGGCTATGGCAGCACAGCGAGATGCCCCTTGAGCTGAGCACGGTGTTCAACAACATACCAGCTCTTAGTCCATCAAAGATGTGGTGTACCTGGGTTTTCACCTTTTTTACTGGGATTTCAGTGTCTGCTTCATGCATGAAGCAACCCAGAAGTGTACCTGTGGCCCATTAACTGCAGCCCAGCTGAGGCATGGGACCTCATTCGTCCGTGGCAAGTCATGCAGGTTTCTGTGTAAGTCCTGATATAAAACCTCTGCTTTGTGGTGCTTCACAAAGGGTGGCACGTGTGGCAGGACATGATGACCTCTGGTGTGAGAAGGGTTGCTGGGCCCTGCTGAGTGGATGCCAAGTTCTCATCCTCACCTAACAGTAACAAGTTGCAATGCTCTGCATGTAGGGTGTTGGGTTTGGTATCCTTTTACAAGCATAGCTGGAGGACAATGAGGAAGGAAAGAATACATCAACTTTGAAAACATGTGGCAGATCTGAACAGGAGAGCCCAAAACCTTAGACACACGAAAAAGTGTTCACACAACACTCGCAAGTCCCTCTTCAGTGACGACATCTGTGATGGACGGCATCTGCACCACGCATTTGTTCTTGGTCTGTGGTTTGCTCCCACACGCATGTGGGAGGGGAGACGGCTCCTCCCCTGGGGGTCTTCTGAGCACTGTCAGTAGAAACAGGCTTCCCCAGGCTGCAACAATGAGCAAGCGAGGCACAGCACGGAGACAGCAGAGAGGAAAGGGGACAGACCGGCAAGGCCTCAGCAGGATGGAGGGGACGTCCTGGGGACCAAAGGCAGGTTGCAGCACTTACTGCTGCACAGAAAGTCACGACGCTGGCTTGGAGCCAGGGCTCACCAGAAGACTGAGAGGGTGATGGCAACCTTATTTACAAACCTTTTTATTTCTGCACTGTCTTCCCTAGCTGCTCAGAGCATACACTTCTTAAAAAGATGGATTTTTCTTTTTTTTTTTCTTTTTAAATTTAAATAAACCCTGCCTTTTTGTACTAAACGACTTTTTAAGGGAACTTAGTACAAGGGAATACTCTCAGCAGATCCAACTCAAGCCACAGATGTAATCATCACACGACACCACGCAAGGAACGCAGAGTCCTACAGCCAATTCAAAGCACATTCCAATTAGCAAAAGCAATTATCCCCATTTTTATTTAACCTGATTAAAACTGTGGCTCAAATAAATCAAAAGCAGAAATCTGTCCATAAAACATTATAAGCTTCATGTATCTTTAAACTCACAATAAGAATACAGTAGCTAGAATACCAAGGGAAAACGGGCAACATGAATCCAGCCATCTCCTTTCACAGTCCCTCGCTGATCGATCCTTTCTTGTATCACTTCACTCTTCTGTCATCGCTTTGCTATGTTAATAGCCATAGCCTTCAGCTGTCTCTGGTTTCTGAAAATCAGCCTAAACTGAAAACTCTTTAGATCTTTTCCTATTTGAAGAGTTTATCTCTGCCAGGGAAAGAATTCAATACATACTAGGCTTGTTTTAAAATGAAAATTGCCTCCTCCTGCACCTTTCCCTCTTCCTCCACATTCCAGTCGCCCTGGGCTGCAATTGTGCCATAACAATGAGCATGCTGTTATCACAGTCAAGTCAATAAAACAATTTTTTTCACCAGGAGATGAATACTAAAACATAAAAGTTCCTAGGATATCTGCAATAGTAAGTCCACCCCAGCTGTGTGGACCAGTTGTTCTGTGGACTGTAGGACACACACATGGATGTGTCCCAAGATATGAACTGGTCCTTTGGGTGGGCTTTGCACACTTGTCAGATCAGCCCCAGGCAGTATAGTCACATCTCTAAATGATGCCCTTCAGAGATCCTATGGATTTATATCCAAGTTCTGAAAACAAATTTTAAAACTGGGTACTATCTCAGGAATGGAGCAAGACAGAGATATTGTCAAAAGGAGAAAAAATCAGTAGTAAAGCTCTTCGTGCGTTTATAAAATGGACAGCTGTTTCAGGAGTGTTTGTTCCAGAGCATGCAATGCCCCCACAGAAGCAGATTAGCAATGGTCACTGCTACGCTACCTGAGTTTTGGTAAAAGAAAGAACTCCTGAGCTACATTAGTAAAGCAATGCAAATTCCAGGCTTCTGTTTCCCATGTGCCTTATGCACCAGTTGTGCTGGCAGGGTACAGACAGTTCTAAGCCTCCTCCACATGGATTTTCATATCTGTTCCTAGAATTAGCTGTACACCATGCACAAATGGTCAGCAGGGCAATAAATACACGTATTGCTACTCTTTTCATCAGAAGCTGAACCATAGTGAGTGTTACTCCCTATAAAGTTGAAAATATACCTTTCATGTTATGACAACATATAAAGTAAGGACACCATTTACATTGTTCTTAAATAAATGGTGCAAAGTACAACAGGAGGTAGCATGACTCTGTAAGAAGACACAGGGAGTGAGGGAGTCTTGAGTTCTGGATCAGTTTGTACATTTTCACTGGTGAGGGCCCTAACCTTTAGCCTGCATACCTTCTCTCCCCCTTTTTCTTCCAACAAAGTTCAACTGGCAAGCTGGGCTGTAAATCAGTGTTACCAGACTGCTCCGGCCTCACTCTGCATGTTCACATTTCTGAACCCCTTGCCTTTGTGTTTCCTGGTCTCTGTCCCAAGATTGCAAAATGTAGTAAGTTCTGCCAAGGGTTCACCTTCGTTATCATTCACAAATTACATCGATGCAGAATTAATATTCAGACATTTATATTGTTTTACTTTCAAGAGGTAGCTACTGTTTCCTCATCCCTCCATCCTCATCCTCTATTTGCATGAAGAAACAAAGCCTGAATGTTACATTGTCTTGGCTGTCTTTGCACAACACAAGGTAATTGCATAGCACATAATGTAGCAAATAAATTGGCCCATACAAACATGAGCTTTCAGAAGCTCAAGTCATTCCACCCCAAGATATGAATTAAAAGAACAATAATAATGAGAGCATAACATAAACCACATAAACCAATTTCTAGTCCCTAGGCTGACAGTTATGAAAGGGGACGTGCTCCTGAACTGAGTGATGATCAGACAGCAAGAGAGACAATAGATTTGCTAAGGGTTGAATCAGAGTGGGGAAAAAATTAAAGAATAGATACTAGGGGTTGTAATAGAGCAAAACTAGCTCCCTGCTCTACCTCATTTTGTCAACAAAGGACTTGGAAGGCCAAAGCAGACTGCCAGAAACACTCAAAAAGTATTTCTCAGCCCTTTGAAGTGCCATAGGTTGAACCTCAGGAAAGGGAAGATCAATATATGGATGTTGCAACTGACTCACAAGATGATCCACTCTGAAAAGAGCCATTGTGCTATGACTGTGCACAGAGACCATGCTGCTATCTAAGAAGACATAAAAACTAAATACCAAGGAAGAGCTGTGAATGCTGTGGAGAAATATGATACAAAAATTATATATTTAGCATGGGACACAGCCCTCAGCTTCTGCTAGACCATGTACTGCTCAGGTACTTGAAGGATGTGATTGGGAGCACAAGCAGCAGCAATTAGTGTTTCCCAACCAGCTGTGCCTTACACTTGAGCTGTACCCATGCATTGGCACACAAATATAGCTCCACTAGGCACATGCTTGCTTGCAAGAAAGAACAATGAGGGGCAATAAAGCAAACGGAAGACAAGCCATCATTGCCAAAGTCACAGAATCCATTAGAATGTGTAACAGGCTTGTAGTCATTGACAAGTTGTTTAAGCTGAATATTTACACAGACCTATAACCTCTAACTACACCAATAATAGGGCTCACAATTCTGGTATCTGCAACTGAGGAAATACTATCTGGCTAGGAAAATGCCAAAACATTTTCAGTATCTCAGGCCAAAGGTAAATATTGCACAGCAAAAGTAACTATTGCATAAGGAAGGTAGGTATATCAAGACACTTTGGCAGCCAGCTGGCAGATCAAGTTGAATGAGGATGCATTTTTGAACCAAAATCACAGCAGCATTATACCAGTACCACTAAAGCAGACTTCCCAGACTCATCACAGTCTGCAGTGTCCTGGTGGACAGAGGTGGGGCAACAGCATAACTGAACTTGCACAGACCAAAATCTCACCCTAACCTGTCTGCAGGAAACAAGGAAGCAAGGAAGCAATTCAATAAAAACAAATCAGTGTCACAAAATGTGGACAATGTAAGGGCATGCCAGCATTGGTGCTCTGAGAACACTCACTACAGCACGCACAGGGAGATCCCTGTCTTCAGGCATACAGCAGAGAATTAGCACTTAAAGGAAAAGGAGGTGGTGAATATAAAAACTAGCAAGCAGGGCAGCTTATTTTTAAATAGAATTTTCCAGTTTTCCCAAAGACAGCGGCAATTTTCTCATTCTCAGTAAATAGAGTGGAGAGGTTACTGACACAACATCCAAGACCATTTCAAAAGATTAGTCTTGAATCCTAAAGCAGGAGTCTCAAACAAAATGAGTAACAAGTTAAATATAAATGAATAGGGATTTGATTTTTTTTTTTCCAGTGGAAAAAAAAACAATAGCATCTTCTAATGAAATACTGATGTTTTTCCTCCCTTTTTATTTACTGTGGTTTCTTGAGCTTCTAGGGTATTTTGACTGCAGACTAATCTCCACTTTAGAGGGTAAACCATATCAAGGCTGTAATCAAAACACACCTACAGTCACCCTATATTCTGGTTTTCTTATGAAGACCAGGTGTACACAAAACAGCAGAAGTGCATTCCCAAAGGACCATTGCAGAGCCACCAGTTTTGCTGCAGAGCAAACTGCAGACCTTGAGCTCATTCTTGCAGTGACATGAGCTGCAGCGACACAGCAGATTGCCTCCACTTTGGACAAATACTTCTTTTTGCTATCATGCAGTAGGTAGGTTTTCCCATGCAGTCTTCAGAGGAGAGGACATCCGTTCTGAGGACCAGCTGGATGGCGAGTTATGGTCACTGCTCTCGCTTCTCTGGCTGATGCTCTCGGCCTTCTGCTTGGCATTGTTAGAGTGCACTGCACGTGGGAGGCAGGCTTGGACCTCTGCCACCCGCCCCAGACCACACGTTATGCGCCGATGAGAATGGCACATGCGATACAGCCAGAGTCACACATGAGTGCTCCCACTTCAGCAACAGCAGTAAATCATCTTGCTGAAACCCTTAGTTCAAAGCGAGTGTTGATCCCTGCCACTCTTATGACTTTAATCGCTTTGGTGAAACGAGGGGGTTTTCCCTCCGAGACGTACAATCGAAACAAAGCAACAAAAAGCTGGGAAATGCAGTATTAATTGTGTCACAGCCACTGAAAAAAAAAAGCAGAAAAGCGATGAGAGCAGGGTGGTTTCAGAGCCCTTGCCTCTGTCACTGGCTTCGACCATGCTGCCACGTGGCTCGTCCGACATCCTGGAGACAGGCTCTGTCCAATGCAGGGGAGATAGCTCACAAAATAAGTCATTTAAGGTTGTCTCACTGAGCTCAGGACACCCTGGGACAAGAAATTGTATTGCTCAGACAGCACAGGAAAGGCAGCAGAGTAAAGTTAGGAGCTGGTAATGAATGTGCTTCTTCCTACCTGTTACCTATGTCTCAGGGGACCTGAGATGGCACGAACTGCCCTTGAAACTGAATACCAAAGGAAATCTCAGCTGCCTCCGCGCTGAAGGCGGTGATGTATGTCAAGGCTGTGGCATGCCAGTCTGGTTGCACAAAAAGATTCTGATTACAGAGTGCAGTACCCATTCATCAAGCAAGGTGAAAAGACAGGTAGCCTATGCACACCTTTCACAAAAAAACTACACCCGAGTGAAAACGTAAAATAAAAAAGAGTGAATATTCCAACCATCAGTTCGAGCCTCCAGCATGCAAGGGTTTCCATTATTAATTATGAAGCTGCATCCCCATTTAGGTTTTGCAGAGGGCAGAGAAGGTTCATGGCATGTTCCAGCTAAGCTGTTGCTGGTGGCCTGTCCCAGAGCACAGCTTTGCTGACTGACACCTGTCCATTGATTCGGGACAGGCATAACACAGAAGGGGAAGAGACCTCCCCACACTGACTCAGCACTGGAAGCAGAGGCACCATGAGATAATCCAGTCTTTAGGCACTCCACTGTGCCTGCCAACTCTGGCAATGGGGTTTATTATATGGATCACTACTTATTAAAAGCTGGACTGGGACCAAAGAGATACAGATGGAAATGCCTTTTTTTCTTCATGGACTTGTTCCAAACCCGAGCTCTAGGTCCCAATATACATCCTCTTACCAGCAGGTTCCCAAAGAAGAAGAATAGCTTACAACAGTTTTATAAAACCCAGCTGTTTAGAAAACTCAGATAATTCACCCTACCCCCAAATCTAGGGATAACAGCCCAGATAACTTTTTTTTTGTTCACTAATGTCAATGCACAATAGCAGAGATACCCAGGAATACACTGTGCAGCTTGCAAGTGAACTTCTAAACCCAGTTCTCTGCTTTGTTATACAAGCTAAACACAGCTATTAAGACTACAGCATTACCTGATATCGAGTTATCCCAATGAAAATTGGCATAGTACAGCAGATAAACAGATGCTCTTTCATATTAAAGCTCTAACATGAAGCAAGAATAAATGTTAACTCCTTGTTTGAATGTTGAAGCTCTTTTCCCAGCTGTAGCAAGCAGCAAAAATGCTAGCAGCAACTGGAAGCCAGGAGCAAAATCTTAATTTTATTTTTGATTTTTCATTTTTATTTTGGAGATCTCACGTACCTTTTTGTTAGTCGCATATGTTAGTTTAGGATTGCTGCTCCCTGCAGGGTAATATATATATTCAAGGCAATAAATATCAAAAAAGAGGAGCAGACATATGTTTTATAAGGAAATTTCATGCTTAATTGAGGTTTTTCTGTGTCAGGAGAAATCAGGATTGAGACTTTTACACAGCCCACCAAATAATGATCAGATTGAAGAAAGACGGCAAGAAAATGATGGATTTGCCAATCCTTGGAACAGTCAGACATGAAGCTGAAAGGGTCATTAAACACATTTCTCCAGAGAAAGGTGCAAATACTTTACAAGTACCAGTGTTTCAAGATAACTAATGTGTCTTTTTTTGAGGAAATTCTCAGTACAATATTTAAATGCACAATGAACGTACACTGCAGCATGCTTCTCTGGCTCCTCATGCAGAAACTGGAGAGCACCAACCATTACCCAGCTGCGTCTGTTCACTTGTGTACTGTGAAAAGGTTTAATGAGCCACAAAGTGTATTTTGCTCTCTTCATGGATCACGGAAGCAAACGTCCTGGGGGTAAAATGGCTTGTGTTGTTTCTGCTGCTGTGAATTGGGCCCTCAGGGGTACATTTTCAGTGCAATGCATGTGGATTTGGCTGCTTGAGTCCCATTGATGTTGATGGGACTCATGTAGCTGAAACCCCAGGAAGTGCTTGAAAATGTGTCCCTTGGTGTCTGTAAAGCATCATTGTCTTTTCAAATAAAATAGACCAAACCAGTCTGATGGTGGTGCTCCTTCTCAGCAAGGTCTGCAGTACTTGTGCAGATTTGCAAGCAAGAGTGTATAGGAATGCAAGGAAATTCATACTGCAGCTGCCTCTCCACGCATACTTTTCAAGAACTGAATTGCCCAGGCTTTTGGATCGATGTAGTAATAAATGGTATAAGAAATGCTAGGAGATAATACTCTGTCAAATCCCTTCATGCAGGCCAAATTCCTGTGGCTGGTCAATACCAGTGTCACTCACACTGGGTACAACATGAGTATAGCTTCAGAGAACCACAGAAAATATGAGCAGAGACACAGTAATGTTCCCACCTTCTCCTCCATATCATGGCAGGAGGACGGGAGAGTTTGATAAAATCTGTCCTTTTGCAATGGAATCGGCACAACTGAAATGACTGTCAGTAACCTGAATTTGTGTAATCACATTTAGGTTTGCAAAATCTTTTTCTTATTATTTACCTTGACATTTAACCAGGAATTAAAGTCCAACTATTTTACTGCTTTCCAGTTTTTCATGATACCCTGTAATAACCAGAATATGAGACAGGTCAATAATATTTTCATTGCTGATTGTGTGTTACTCCAAAGGGCCAACTACCTAAAAGTAGAGAGACATGTATGAGCTGCTTAATATGGTCTCAGCTATGTGAGGCCATCCTGTGTTTTAGATCAATTTAAAGTTCTCATGCAGTGCTAAGACCTTAAAGTGGTTGGAAACACATAAGGTTTCAAAAAAATCACGTTTGAGGGAATAGTGAGGACGGTACAGAAGGAAGAGACAGTGATGCCAGTATTAGGGTTGGTTGGGTTTGGTTTTTTTAATCTGCCCATTTATCAAAGTAATATGCACAGGAATATCCACGTGGGGTACATACAGAATGGAAATGCCTGCTTAAGCCTGTAGTGAAACAACTCATTAGTACACCACCAGTAACTGTTACAGTATAAGGAGTTGTGTCTGCACTCATTGGAGTAATATAATTACATATTGAAGCTAAAAGGGACCATTGTTGGAAGAGCATAGGCAAGGTCTTTTTAAAGGGGAAGGAGAGTACCTGAAAGGGAAATATCTTAGGCTGATCACAAGGCAGGGAACAGAGAAGGGGGATCCCAGTTCCCCATGACATTGGAGGAGAAGGGGCAGAGGATGACATGGCAGAGGAGAGAGGCAGAAGCACAGGAAAACTCATCAGGGTCTCAGTTCAGCTGCAGAAACTACACATGGGAGGTCAAGGGGTTTTCTAACACCCCTCTCCTTCCTCTTTTGCAGCCTTTCTGGTTTAGCTTAGTTGGACTTCCCACATAACAGAAGACACAGAAGAGCAGTCAGGAGTTGAAGCCCTAATTTCCCATTAGGCCAGGCTCAGAGCACGTGTGTTAGTCACCCAGGGCGAGCTGAAATATTTGGAGTGAAGGAAAATCCACTTCTTTCCTAGACAGAAAGGCATGCTTCAGTTTCAGGAGGCATTTGTCTGACTTCAGCTCTCAACAGGTGAATCTTGGTGCACTTGCTCTGCTGCATTAAATAGCCCACCTCCACCAGGATACAGCCAATAACAGCATAATAACACGGTACCTCAGAGAGATACAGGACTGATTCTCCACAATGCTACATCATTTTGGCAAGACAAAAGGGTCTTTAAAGAGGTGCATGACTATATTCTGCCAATTTTAATGACCTTTTATAATGGAAAAGCTAGTGCAGTGCAAATAAGAGCTGAACGTGAACATATGTAGTAACACTGAAAGCTCCTTTTACTTAAAATAATTTATTGGAGAATGGTTTATAACTAGAGACCTATTTTAATCTGCAAATTACCTTTACTTTCAGACTTCTCAAACATGAAGTGTTTAATTGTGTGAGTTTATCACTGTGTTAAATATAGTTTCTGTCTCAGATTCACAAATAAGCTGGCCAGTTCATATTGTGTCAAACAGCTGCCATTGTAGTCCTTCCCATTTTGTGTCTATACAAACACTGAATTTTGTGGAGCAGCTATGGTCATTTAATTCCACTGAGGATCTGCCCCATAACATCACTTCAGTAAAAGCAAAGATTACTTCTACTTAACCCAAATGACTCTATTCTATACACAACAGAGCTGAAAATGTGCTAACCCCTTTAAAAAAAAAAAAAAGAAAGAAAGAAAGAAAGAAAGAAAAAGCCTGTTCTCGGTGGTAATTCACAGTATGGTTCCTTAAGTGAAAACATCCTAACCATGGAAATCTGATTTCCACAAACATTTTTACATTTTAAAAATGAGATTTTAAAGCAATTATTGTTTGTTCACTTGGACTGGATAATTGTATTTTAATTTGGTAATTGAAAGCAGATACCCAGTATCTTAACTTCTCTATAAGCATAGCAAATATAGTGGAACAAGAGACGTACTTCTAAGCTCCAGATGTAGCTCACAGGGAATTTTCCAATTATTTCTCTGATAGCTGCTTAATTCATATGTTGTAAATTAATATTTATCCTTCAAAACCAGGATTCTTTTATCTGGCAGTGGGTATAGTAATTCTTTAGGCAGTTACTGAGTGAAATCTGTCACTGTTTGACTTTTCTTACAAACCTGAAGCTCAAAGCAGCAGAGCCAAAGGCTGGCTACAGGTCAGAAACCTTTGGAGTGCACTTGAGACAAAAGGTTAGAGTACCTGGGGTCAGCTGCAGAGTTGCAGAAAACTCATACAATATTTACATTTTGCTATGGTGTCAGCAAAAAAATATACCAAACTGACGAATTTCAAAAGAGCTTTGCTTTGCATTTGCTTACATCCAAACTGCAAGCTATACTTGGGACTAAACCCAAGCAGAATGACTTATATGAAGCCTTGATAAGTGAAAGTCTCTAGTGTAGCTTTTCTGACATAACTTTGGAATATATCCCTGTGTGCAATTCCCCCCCCGCCCCTCCAGAAAAACATACCAAGACTCTAGCTGTGAGGGTTTTGTTTGTTTAAATCAGTAAGTGAAAAGGCAGAATTTGATTAAGGTTTGCTTTTGAAAAATACCAAACAATTATTTTTCAAAGAGCCAGGTGGTGGGGACACAACAGGGCAGGAAGCACTGGTTCTGCTGCAGGCAAACTCATGGCACCTGGGTGGATGAAGACCCCTTGTGCACCAGCAAGAAAAGCTGCTGTACCAGCAACACACTTATTAAATTCAAGGATATTTCACCTGTGAAGACAAGAGCATACGTTTTCCTCCCCTCTGATGAGGAACTTGGACATGGATCACGTTTCAGAGGAGGACCAGTGGGACAACATGTCCTCATGCCCTTCCTAGAATATGCCCTGATCTTCTCAAAACCCTCTCTTCATATGCCCCAATCTAGCTCCAAATAAAGACTGCAGCAACAAGCAGTTGTACCCACCTACCAGTATGGACAAAACAGTTTCATCAAGTTGGCACTTCCTGTTTTTTTCCTCTCTTTCTTCCAAAACTTTATAAGCTCTTACAGAGTGACTAAAGCACTTGGAAACTTTGTGAGACTCTTCTGGAAGAGGTATAAGAGCACTATTATTCTTGGGCTGGCACAATAGCCCTGCAGTTTGTTCTTCCTCCTCCAAAATGACAGAATTACTTTTGCATCCCAAAAACTTATCTTATTTCCTGTTCCAGCCCAATCTGAGAACACTGTAGATGAGACTCCTTCAGTCATTACAGATGCTGCAGAAATCTCACACTCAGTATTTTCAGCCAAAAAAGACAGAGATTGGTCCTCCCAACTTTGATAATGTATCGGCTGTTGTGTGATCTTTACTCAAGTTATACAGGCAAAAAAGACATCTTTTAGAAACTCAGTGTCTGTATTTAAGACAGATACTTTTTCCCTTCATTTTTAATGAGTTGTGACATCTGTGTACTCAGCCGCTGCTCTGTCTCCTGGTTTGGGATGCATTCATGCTTTCTCACCATTCTTCAGGATGTTCAAGGGAGGTAGATACAATACAGTGTGGATTGCTAATTACAAATCGGAAAATGTGGTTGAAGCAGCTTATTGAATCAAAAGGCATGAGCTGTTTGAACATATTATCTTCTTTTACATAAAAAGAGATGGCAAACCATGCACCTCCAATTAAAATATGATGGTCTTATGGGAGAGAGGAATATTGTGTTAGCAGGTTTTTTACTATAACTTTCATAAATCTTATCCCTTTGTTTCTTGATTACTATTTTAAAAAATACCTAATGCTATTGAATAAACTATTAATTTTTTCATTGTCAGTTGTTCACCCAGCTCAGGATGGTCATAAAAGTTTTTTCTTACCTCTAAAATCTATCAGTTTCTGCTCTCTGTTCAGTCCAGATTTGTCAGAAAGACCGTAAATTTGAAAAAGCCTGGCTGCTGCTCTGCATCTCTAATGAAAACCATGAACAGGCATGCTCTACCTTGTGATGGGTTTGACTAAACCTTCCACATCTCCTGTCAAAAGCAGCTATCCAGGGATGGATATCCAGGTTCTTCCAAGGCCCTGACTTTATATTATCCCAGTATCACTGCTAGAAAGGAGCCTCACTGAGCCAGAACAGTCTGTGATTAGAGGATTAATTTCTCAATCCCTTTAAAAAAATAGCAAAAAGATGTCTAAAATAAAAGATATCCAGAAGGCCACAGTCACTACTGAAGAGAAATATGTGAAGATCTCCTGATCGAATGCCTTAGACAAAGTCTATGCTCAAAAAAAAAAAAAAAAAAAAAGTGGGAGAGAGGGAGGGAGGGAAGATTTGCTGATTTGAAGAGGTCTATTCAGATTTTGAGGTGACTTTGCTTCCAGTGTATGATTGTCATTAAACTACCTCTTGTAATTTTATCATGCAACACGGTACCATTTTGGGAAAACTAAAGCTCTGGAAATAAATTTGAAGATCTAAGGAGGGTTACCCTGAACTTAATACTGGTCTTTGAGAAAAATCTCCCCTTTAGACTGCAGGCAGACACTCTGGATCCTGCCCTGGAAGCAGATATCTACCCCAAGGGACCCCACAAACTCAGCACTGCAGTCCCCTTGCTAAATTTGCTGACATCCAGTCTGACACTATGACTGTTGCTCTGAGTGCTCCTGATTTGTTTTGGGCTATGTCAGCTGACTTTGCTTAACCATTAGAAATAGCCGTATTACCAAGATGTATTTATACTACTTAACTTGATCTGACTAGTTTTTCTACTGTGATTTCAGGTACCATTGGCAGTTCCAGATGTGATGAACCATTTCATTGCTAACCTCTGATGGAGAGGTGATGATGGCATGTGTAGAAGAACAAGGGCAAGTAACCTCTTCTGCCTGCACAGCTGTTTTCCCAGTAGCTGCTGATTTCCACCTGTATCTTTTCTTCTTAATATAAACAGGAAGGTGAATATGCATTGCCATGTTCCTTTCCTGTCCCACACCCCTCCCTACAGGTGCTTTTGAAATTATTTTAGGATGGAGAAAGGAACTTTCTGGTCTTTCTTTCTTTCAGGCTAGACAGCAACATTTCCCATATGTCTTTAAGCAATGAACGCCTAAGGTGGGTGGCCCCTAAAAGATGAGCAGTTATGGCAACAAAAATGAATACAGTTTGGTTTTGAGTAACTCAGAAGGAACAAAAGAATTTTGAAAACTTTTCTTTTTTTTTTTTTTTCCAATTCAGATTAAGAGCTAAAATAGTCAAAACTGGAAATACATATATGCACCAAAAGAATCAACAGGTAGAAATAAATGTGTCCCTTTCTAATTAGTCACACTGAAATTTGTGCTGAACATACATTGTAATAAAATGCTAAAACTTGTCCTAAAACTTCACGATAGAACACTTTCTACCAGCTTCCTTTAATCTTTTTCAAAGAATACTAATTGATAAGAAGAAATTACTTTTTCTTGAAGAGTGTACAGAGGAGAAATAGTGACAAAATTGTAGTCTCAGAAGACTTCACCAGCTGTCTCACTGGAAATATTAGGTTTTGGGTTGGGGTTTTTTGTTGTTTGTAGTTAACATGAGCTGCCATGCCTATCCTCATCTTTTCAGTAACTGAGGCATAAAGAACCCAACAGAACAGACCTTGACATCTGCGTACTGCTCACCCCTTGTACTTCCACGCATGCTTTATCCTGAGCCCTGACAATGCTGTGCACAGATTGAGAGAAAAATTGGGCATGGTGCAGCTATAGAAGTCTCCAGTGCTCAAGCTTTAGCTGTGTCTCTACTTCTTTGTTCTAACAAACCCATTGTAATTCAGCTCAAAAGAGTTAGGCATGCAGCTTTCCAACACATTGTGTGTGGTTGTATCTACACAACTCCCATTTGTTTCAAACATGAGGGGAAAAAAAAGTCTTAGCAGGCTTTGTGAGGAAGTGCAACGTGACCCACTAAAAAGCCTAATCAAGGAGACTAGAGAAGAAATGAGGAAAGGATTTGTTTATGATAGGGGTTTTTTGGTTTGCTTTTGTAAATTGTTTCAAATCCGTGAAGGAAGGATGCTGTAACATGGTTGCATCCCATTGGATTCACTGTCTAACATCCACAGGGACTCCTTGACTGAGGCAGATCAAATGCCTGCGTTGATACAGGTGTGTCAGTCAGGAAATACAGATACTTGCACATTAATACGTGTAAGGCAGCAGATGCTTCACTTCCCTTCTGGTCTGAGAAAAAAAGTTCAGCAGGCATTACATGGGTCATTTCACACAAGTCAATCAAACTTTAAGATAAACTTCATCTGAAACCCAAAACTTTGTGGTTTTTTTCAGTGCAGACAACTCTGGAGAGCCTATGCACTGAGACAGGTCTTTCTCATTTCCCGTGTCCCTTCTGGGGAGAAACAATAACACTCCCCAGCACAACTCAGCTGGTGGATCTAAGACTACCCAGCCAAAAAAAACCCTTTCACAGTTGGCTGTCATTTAGCCCTGGCAGCAACTAAACACTCTGTGTGCTTCCAGCCTTAGCCCGAGGCGTTGTCGGCACTGAGAGTCCTGTTTCCATGCAGACGCTCCGCTGAAACTTCACGTTACCTCCACTCTGCAGTCTGACCTGGCCACGGTTCTCACGGGCCTCTCTGTACAATCTCTTACAAAACCATGGGCACCTAATGCAGCCAGGGACAGGTCCTTTTTATTCCTAGTAAACACGTATGATGCCTGAGTCACTTTTTGGATGGCACCAGTCTAAATCATAGAGCGGTCATCCATCTGGGCCTGATGGGCCTGGATTCAGTGCTCAGCAGGAGACTCCCCTGATGGTCCTGCTGGGACCCTGCTCCAATAATTAGGCTGTCCAGGGGTGACAGCATCCCCCCACCCTCACTTCTGAAACAGGGCTGCTGCACTAGCGAGGAGCTCAGCACTCTTGGGGCAGGAAAGGATGCAAAAAGAAGTCTCCTGTCAGTCACCACATTGGTGGAGGATGCTGCTGTTTGAGCCTGCATCCCTAGAGAAATTCTATCCAGGAGGGTGAAGGTAAAATGCACGGTCTCTGAGGTAGGGGTCAGGCTGTAAAACTCATGATTTCACACCTATGTTGGATGCCAGAGTCCTTAGGTCTGCATGCAAATCCTTTTTTGAAGCTAGATCTTGGTCTCCCTGGGAGCATGAATACTGGTTTCAGTGTCTTCATTCAAAAATGTTCACGTCTTATTTCCTTTTTTTTCACTCTTCAGTGATGTATGTAAGGAGACAGAAAAGCTCGGTTGGATTCACTCAGTCATTTCTTGGCTTTTTGTCCCATCAAGTTAAATTGTCTTGAGCAATGCCTCCTGTGAATGATTATTTTCAGCCTATCCTACCCTTTAGGAAGCTTTTTTCTTGATACACATCCCAAAACCTCCATTTCTTAGCTCCATCCCATTATGTCTACTTATCCCCTTACATAAGCAACTTTTTGTTCCCTAACTGAATCTGAAATCCATGTGCCCAGTTACCAGTTTCATGCGGAATAGTACATATTCAATTAACTTCTTATTTTCTTCTGGAGAAACCTTTTTAACCACATTGCTTCTGGTAGTTTTACTGGGACAAGGGAATACAAAAATGGCCTGAAGCTACTAGACCTCAGCTCTGACAAAGCAAAGGTCCTGCAGCAGTAACTGCAAACAGAATCAAGCTGAAAATAAGAATATCAGGAGTCTGCAACCACATTTAAAAGAACCACTAACTTAGCTGAAAATTATTTGCAACCCTGTTTAATTCAGTTACTGATTTATTCAAGTGAGCAGCAATTTCTGAGGGTTGCAGCATTATTATCCTGTCAAATTTCTGGTATAAGTCCAGCTACCTGAGCAGAAAAAGAGGTTTGCTCACCTCTGCTACATTTCTTGCTATAGCTGGTACAAATTCTACCAAATAAAACACTTTTCCCTACATAAACTATACCTTAATTAGAAAGTTTTCATCAGCTGATCTGTCCACACAGCTTTCAAAAGGGGACTAATCCATATCCCTTGAACATCCTTTGTATATGTCTCAGGTTCTCACTCACCTGTGACCCAGCTGTGACTGAAGGCATCACTAAAACTTCTCAGAGTAACAACTGTAATTTGAGAGTCTGGTGCATCAGAACATAAAATATCAATGGAATAAATTTACAAACCAAATGCTAAGCCTGAATAATTGTGATCTGTACATGCATGGTCAAACAGGTGACTCCCAGTATTTTACAACCTTAATTTCTAAAGCTGAACCCTTTAATCCAGCACTCCCCTTTTAAAATGAACTGGTTTAGAAAACATCTGATAAACATATAGCAAGGAACTCCAGAAAAATTGTCATATGCTTTCCCTCAACTTAAGTAAATGATTTAAAAAAAAAAATCACTATTAATCTGATATTATATGTAACCACAGGTAAAGATTCTGCTCATCATAAATGTTTTCATTAACATTAAACAAGATTATTCTTCACTTTCTTGAAAAGTTAACCTGAACCTTAGGAGCCAGTGAGCTTCTTCTCACAGTTGTTTTTGGAAAGAATGAAAGCGCTTCAAACTTTTGGCAGCTTTACTTTGCTTCATTTAAAGGTTTAGTACAACACAATTCCACACTGATTTTTTTCCCTCTCCCTTGTCAGGCCAAATATACACTGATGTCACCTGGAGTACCTCATCAGTGGACTTCAGACATGGTGTCCTAAGACTTGTAAATATTTTCAACCATGTCAGACAAGCAACTGTTAGAACAATTGGAAAGCACCCAGTGCAATACCCGTCAGTAAGGTCCTTTCAGTCTAGAACTTAGACAGGGGAGAAACAAGACCTAATACCATGTCCTTATGATTTAGTAGTGTGAGAGAGTTCAATATACTTCATTTTCCAAACATCACCTGCCTCCTTCCAGCTTTCTTTGCTTTTGAAAGCCCTCTATAGTCTGTCAACTTCCTGTTCAGCCAAGTTAACAGGACACTTAAGGAATTTGAGAAAAACTGATGTCATCCTTTTTGCAGTGGCCCTTTTTCCTGTGGTTGCACATGGCTTAAGCAAGGATAACCCTGGGTGCTGGATACACCCTGCTCGGACATGTTCATCAGAGAAAGAGCAGTTGTTCTTGAAACTGAACACTCCCAAAGAAACCCATCCATATAGTCCTCCCACTCTCCTAGCTTTACTCTTGTCTGTAAATCAAGCAAGAAATAAACCAGATCCCCTCTGCCTTTCACTATCAGTACTGTAAATAATCCCACTCTAGTAACAATCCATATGCGTAATAATCAGTCAAAGGGAGTGGATTAACAGCAGTAAGAAAATGCACCGCGACAAAAGACTTTCCCTTGCACCCTGGCTCCTGATCAGAAAATTGTCAGGACAAGCACCTTCTCAGGCTAATTGCTGACAAATATAAGATAAACAGCCTGTTATCTCAACCACCTCCCCTCCCTCTTAAAAGGGGGGGTGCAATTAAAGCCTTAAGTATTACACAGAATGTGACATCCGTTTATTGTTCTTGTTTCACAAAAACGGGGATTTATCTCATTTCATACAAGAAGATGCTATTATGAAAGACTCACGTTTGGGAAGAGGCAGCCCTGGAAAATTTGTAGGTGAAGAAGTTATAGGAAAGCTACAGAAAAAGAAATACCTCATTTTGTTTGCAAACTGGCAGGTGCTGTGGCAGAACCTGGCAATGACAAGACGTATGGGATGGGGCAAGCCTGCTGGGGCAGGGACAGGAGCCAGGGCTCAGAGGTACCAACCAATATCTGCCCACAGCCAGGAGTGTTTCCACCCATACACCACTGGAAGAGCCATACTTGGCTGGGAAGAAGCAAGTAAGGAGAAAGAAAACACCGTAATGAGTGCAACCAAATGTCCGCTCAGGCCCTCGTCCTCCCTCCACCAGTCCTCACAGAACATACTCCTGGCAGAAGCATGAGTTGCAGTGCAGCAGGAGGGCGCTTGTCCGTATCTTTTGTGGCTTTATAAACCCCCGATATACCTCCCCTCCACTCTCTCTTCCAAGCTGAAGAGAACAGTCTATTCAGCTTCACAGCAAGCAGAAGTCATTTCACACCTCTGCCCAACCTTGCCATCCTTGTCCGTACCCCTTCTCCTAGACGCCCACTTGAGGTGGAGTGGCCACAGTGTTCAAGCCGCAGCGTGCAGGGAAGTGATACCTGCTGGTGCTCTGCCTTGTGTGACGGTTCCCTGGTCATCCTTGACATCCTGATTGCTGTTTTAACTAATCTCTCAGCACGGAGGTCATACTTTTACAGAACTGTCCACCATGATTCCAAATTCCCTTTTCTGACTGGTAGAAGGCAATAAGAGCCCACACTTTTATATGGGTACAGAAGGGTAAACATCAGAGGTAATTATCTTCAGTGGGCATTACTCTCTAATAAAAAGAGGAATTCTGCTAATTAGCAAGGAGGAGTCAAAGGGTGAAATCCTGTTTGTTAATTATTTGAGCAAAGAACTAGAATGTCTTCCCTGCAATCTGACAGACAATCAGCTGCTCGTACCTACATTGCCTGGCCCTATATGTTTACAATCAAGGACATACATAGATTCTGAAAGGAGATCATCAGATGAAAACAGCTTGATGAACTCCTCTAACAAAATGTGGCTGGCAGCTCCCTGAGTTGCCAGTGCTATTATGACATTGCATATTGTAGACAGAAGTATTAGTAGCCAGGCTGAGCTAACGAGGTCTTATCAATTTGCTAACTGCTCTACACAGCTTCTGGGTTGTGTAGTAACTCCTCCAATGCCAAGACATCAGACAGATGAATAAGAATTCATACGTGTATATATGTCTCCTGTGAAAGACACCGTCAGATTAATACGGATAATTAAAAATAGTGCAAAGTGGAATTTCCCACTTCATAACTATGCTAACAACATTTAAAGCAAGCATTCTTTTCTTATGTCTCTGAACAAATCCATCAGAAATTATACCCTTATTTCACACAGAAGGACTTATTATTGTCCTTAATTTCATGTTGTACTAGACAGGACATTCAGAAACATGGTAGCTCTGATTTTCTTCTACTTTCATAATTTTCAGTTTGCAACAAGGAGAAAAGTGGTTAAATATTATTGAACAGATCAGTGATAAAGGAAATATAATAATTTTAATGCCATTTGCAAACTTCACATTCTGCCTACTGCCTTTCTTCCTCTGCTCCCGATACAGAAGAGCCCTGGGCAAAGCAAAGGTGATAGGTCTTATCCGTTTTAAGTCTGGCAACCTGTTATCATCACCTTCTGTAGCAATTTATTAAAATAGTGCAATCTATTTAATATATGACAGAACGTACTTTCTAAATAGGTAGCTGGTCTGTTCATACTGTACCAAAAAATGCAACCTTATACCTGTACTTCACATCTGCTTACACCATAATTGATAGCAAACTTAATTTTGCAGACAGAAGAGCATAATTGGTTAAAATTTAACCCTCATATGATTTAATATGGTGGAAACACACTATTTTATAGCAAGATACAGGAGGCTTTTAAAGTTAAATGTTACAGTTAAAATCCTTGTAACTGTGTGACTTTAGTACCACGTAATAATGTTCTTCAGTAGATTTTACTAAAGAAGAACTAAGGAATTAAGTCTGCATTTGTTAGACTTCTGAAAAAAATGAATTTAAATCTAGATACATGGAATGGATAGATTTGTTAAATAAGAAATCAAGGTGACAGAAGTGCATCTCTTATAATTACACTCATAAACAGAAATCTGTAACACCAAAGTAGGTGCGAAATTATATCTTACAGTAGTTTTACCATGGGATAAGGAGTAGTCTCAGTAAATGTAAAATTATGGCAGCTGCATGACTGGGTAGGACAGTGGGAACTGGTTGGTGTTGCCACATAGCTAATTAAACTCATTAAAAAGAAATCTGATGGAGCCCAGAGCTCCAGACTCCCCAAATCAACTAAAAGCATCCTCTAAGATGATCCTGAGAAAATAAGAGATCTTGCAAAGAGATGTTATTGGGTAAAGTACTGAAACTGTCCCATGCCCTGTGACTGTAACCATGACATGGAGCTAAGATCTCATGTATGTGTAGCTGTCTCATGCAGCTCTTAAGAAAAAGTCAGCTCCTGTATTTTCATTGAGCAATCTCAAAAATACAGTAGGAAATCGGAGGGATCTGTGGGAGGGACCTTTGTGCCTATTGCAGTCAGAAGACTCGCAATGAACAGAGTGATACTTGCAGAGGGGAGCACACAACTGACGGGGAAAAAAACTGATGGAGAGATTACTACGTACATCTTCACTAGGACAGAATAGACCATCTGTTTCTTGTAGCTATCCATAATTCCTGCACTAACCCTTAAGTGGTGGTTGGTCAAAAGCATCCCTAGTAAGGGGCAGTCAAGTTTGCTTTAAACACTTGAAATGAAGGCAAATCCACCATCATGGGAAGTTATTTCAGTGGGCACTGATGGATTCAGTGTTTTTCTTTCTTTTGACACCCCAAGGAATTCTCAGGCCCTGTTTTAGGAGGACTCTAATTATGCTTTAGAAGTTTACATAGCAAAACATCTGTAGTTGCGTAAAGAATTTACTTTCTTGAGAAATTACATAAAGCTTCACATCTTAGAGCACCAGACAACCACTAGATTTGACCAGGAATTACCTACAGAGGCATGGTTGGACTTGTAATGAATTTTTCTTTCTTTCACAAACAGTGTGAACATCCATGGAGTCATCATGAAAACTGATGTCTCTTTCATGTCCTGGGGTCCTTTGCAGGTACATATTTCCTACAAAACATTTTCCTTCCCTTTATACAGTAGAGCAGATTCAGGGACTTAAATGATAGGAGGTGCAGCAGGCTGTGGTTTCCTACTCATGACGGCAGCACATATCTGGACCAAAATTCCTCTCAATCACCATGGCTGCATGGGCAGACATGGATTAAACTTGCAGTGAAATGCCTTGACATTTCTAAATATAAATGTTTTTAAAGCTTTTATTTCTTGAGAACCTTTCCCTTCTAATGACCCCTTTGGGGCTGAGGAACCAATACGCTTCAGCAGGTTTTGTTCTGCCACAAGATAATATACACCCTATAAAAAAATCAGAATCTCTCAAATCAGTGATTTTTCATTATCGGTTGCAACAGGGATTTTTGCATCTACTCATGAATCATGTGGTCCTGCCCATACCAAAAAGGAGTTACTACACTGAAAGAGCAATGGCCTTATCTCATATAGAAATACCTACCTTCCTGTAAACACAGCCAGCAGCAACAGCTCATCCCGTTGCTTGCAGATCACTGCATATTCGGCAGGTAGGCTTCCTCTTCTGCAGGCTGAGCCCCTTAGCCAAGCAGTGGTCTGCAGTGATAAGGATTTTCGCTTTCACTGAGAAAGCAAGCTTCCTTCCCCCTCACCCTTGTTCAAGGCTTTCATAAACGGTAATCCTTTGTTCAAACGTATCCTCACCTCCTTGTGCTCAGGGCAAGAATGAGACTGTTGCTGCTATCTCTTGCCGGAGCCCTAAAATGAAATGCTATCGGGGCAAAAACTGTATTTTAGAGCTACGTGATTTAATTAATACTGCAAACTCCTTGGATGATGCTGTTTTCAATTTAATGAAAGAATTTCTTCCAGCTTTCATTTATTTATTTTTAACAAAGACAATAGCCCTCTTTGCATCTTCTACTGTCAGTGTGTAGTTCCAGCCTGTCCCAAACTAACCTGCTTTCTCCTGTACCACGCTCCTTAAAAATTATGCACAGATGTCCCTGTGTACATATTTTCATTAAATAAAAAAAAAAGAAGAATATTATTTGCCTCTTTAGGGGCAAAGGCTTTGGAAACAAAATAATTTGAACTAAGTTTTAGAATGGTATAAAAAAAATAAAACAAACAAACAACCAAGCAATGCTGCAAGGCCTGCTGCAGATGGCTGGGAGCAGCACCTCATTTTTCATTATGGGGGGCGGCTGGTGACTTTATTTTTCTTGGCCCTGAGAAAGACGAAGCATTCCTTAAGCCATGTAAATATCCAGCTACGTCTCACTTAGTGCAAGATGAGCATATACATTAGTGGCTTTTCATCAGACACATGCTAGCTGCTTTAAGACTACGATTTAAGGGGGGTGGGGGGAAGAAGGGGTAACAAAGTTCATGGGAATGTCTCCAATCCCTTCCCTTCCCATAGCGGTTCCTGTAAAATGTTGTTAACAAGGTATTTGTGATGCCTTCAGAGCAAAACGTTAGGGACGGTTTATGAACACAGAAACTGCTGTCTCATCTAATACCTTGTCACCAACTGTGGCCAGTACGGTACACTTCAAAGACGGACGTGGCTGACCCAGGCCACCCACGGAGAAAGTTTATCCTTAACTCTCACTAGTTAAGGATGGGTCCAAGGTCTGAAACACGGGGAATTTTCCTGTGGAGGCCACAAGCCTATTCACCTTTCTCATGGCAGTTGTCTTGTCACAGGCACAGAAACTACAAGCAGATAGAGCGAGCAGGATGTGACCTTAAATCATGATTTCAGAAAACAGTTGCAAATAAGGCACTGAAAACACACGCTGCACTTACAAACCAGAGAGCTGTCATTGTTAAATGATATCACAGCTGGTGAAGAGGAATTCTTCTCTGGTGGGCAGAAATGCCCCTCCTGACTAATTTTGTGGATACATTCCTCCTCCCTGTTGTTCATTGTCTGAATTGACTTGAGCTGTCTTTCCAGTTTGTGGTGCAAGGTTCAGATTTCTGTTCCTTGTAGAAAACATATAAAACAAATGCAGAAAAAAAAAAATTACCAACACCAGACTCTTCCCTAATACTTTTGATATGTAAAAAGATCTTTTTCAAATGGATTGAAAACATTTTGTCTGGCAATTTCAAGCTTATGTTCATTTTTCTGGAAAAGATGTGTCTGGATCTCCTAGGCATCTCTGCAAATCTCAACCTCTACCTAAATGTAATTGTACAAATCAAATCTGAGTGCTTGGCAATCCTTTCTTCTTGGGATCCCAAGAAAAATCCTATCTGAATATGAGGACAGGAGTCAGAAGGCACTAACAGAGCATCTGGCTGAACATTTACAGCTAAATTTTGCAAAGTAGGGAAACTTCAATGTTGTCCTCGACTGCTTTCAGAATACAGTACAAAATATAATTTCTCTTACATTTCTTCTAAGCATTAGTTACTTTAGTCCAACAAAGTAGTTATTTGTTTTGCGTAGGTTAGTTTTTTAATCTTTTACCTTTGTGTTCAGGAAGACATAAGATAAAGACAGCTTTTGGTGCGAATGACAGCATGGGAGATCCTAATAAGGCCTGGGGGAAAAAACAGTTCTTGTCTTTCAGCGAACAAATTTTTTATATGAGGAAGAAAATAGGCTTAGGTGGAAAAGACAGATCTTTAGGGGTTTTTGGTTTTTTTTAAATAAGACTCTGAAAACATTACATTTTGAGACAAGCCACCTCTTTCATTTAACTCACAAGTTGTTTTCATTTTCTGACCTTACTCAATTTTTAAAAAAAAAAAAAGCAAAATCCAAAGTTTTTTTAAAAAAGACAAAATGTTTTGACAGTTCAAAAAAAATATCTTAACGTATTTCTAGTTTCAAAATTCATCTCTTCTTTCAGCTAAAACTATTCACTGGATTTGCCTACAAATCCGTCCCCTGAAAACCAATTTTTAGCACATGTATGATTACATGATACTTTTCCCATGAGTAGAAGGACCATAGATTCCCTGATACATCCCTAAACTCAGACTAAATCTGGTGATTAATTAACACCATTCATTTTTTGTTCTAGAGTCTCCTTGGTGCCACTGCAGGAGGAGTGCAAAGAGCTGAAACACAGCAAGCCTTTCCCCTTTTTATTTTTATGCCATCTACCTACCAGCAGCTGAACGTCTCCTCTTCATGCTGGATGGTACAAGCGCTTTTGCACCCTTTTTCCTGAAGGTGCACAACCACCAAAGGCAGGGGGGGAGGGAGGTTCACCTGAACCATCACTTTGTGCACAAAACCAACATCGACAGTGCTCAGTAAAAGCAGGCAAGGTACAGGTCCAAGAGTGGACCCAGCATTACCCACATGGTCCAGCTCAGCTCGCGCCCCAGCTCAGCCGTACCCCGTGCTGACCAGTGCTCCCCTGTGCATTGCCCGTGCATGGTTTGCAGGTGACACGCACCGGGACCAATTCCCAACAGCCAGGCAGATGAGCCCACTCCCAGCGGCAGGGCAGGAAGGAAACTTTGGGTCTGTGGACCCAAACATCACTTGCCACTTGGCCTTTGGGACAAGCAACAGGCTCTGACCCATTTCAGTTACTGCTGTGGGTGTAGCCACCATGTCTGATATTTGGCAAGACAGAAAGCCATAGAATAATCAGAATAATCAGATAATTTATAGTCTTTGTCTCTGTAAATACTGTATGAATCTGTGAGTAATTTTATTCCCACAAGTTGCTGCGGTGAGTTCCCAGCACCATGACCTGGCTCTCACCATCATAGATTTTTCCAACAAGGACCTACATTTAGACTGAGAAGTGCCAGCTTTCACGTAGGGCAAACTGCTGTTTTCCCTTAAGTGAGCAGAAATATAAAAATTCCCCAGCACAACAGATAGGAAAGAAAAAAAATATATATATATTCTGCTCTAGGACCTTAAGTATCACAATTATATTGGACCTTTCACTGAGGGTTTTGCAAGGTTGCATCAGAAGTTTCTTTACTAATCATTATATTTCAGAATGCCTTGCTCTGGATTCAGCCTCCTGGTGCCTACTGCTTACAAGAAAATATATCATGATTAAGACAAGCCACAGTCCAAGAACTTTTGTTATTAACATCTTCTTTGTCCTTTCCGTACAGTAAATCCACTCATTTGTGCAAGGAACCATACTGATTGAGTTATAAAGAGGATGAGTGGGAAGATGACAGGAGGATAATCTCACATAAGGGACAGAGAAAGGGACACAGATCATAACCAGGAGCAGGAAGCAAAGGGGGAGGACCCATGACTGAAATGGCAATACCAACAGCAGGAGCCATTTAACAGCACTGACAATGTAACATCAATAGTAATAAAATAAATATTAGTGCTGCATCCTCATTTCCCTTTCCCCACTATATAATTCTTCTTCTGGCTTTGTATTTGAAAGCTGAACTGTTTTGTTAGTAATCAGTAGAATGGTGAGAACTTAAACAAACCTGTTTGGTGAGAAAGCTTCCTTGAAAAAAATTAAAAACAAAGCAACTTCCCAAGCCGAGAGAAAAAGAGAGAGAGAGAATAATTAAAGTCAACTGAGAAGTCTCCAAGGGGAAAAAAAAAAAGAAAAAAAAAAAAGGAAGACTTAATTATGCACTAGTTTCTTTTCCTAGCATGTTTCTTGACTTGGCACAGCTGGAAAATTGAAAGCTTACTGCCAAAATATCAAATGTGCCTCATGTGGGCTCGGTGCTCATAAAGTTGTGTGTGTGTGTTTTTCTCTCACTTTGTCTGATTGCACACTAAGATAAAATAATGGACTCAGCGAGATAAATACTGGCAGCTGTCTGGATTTTCAGTCTAGTGGGCAGGGTCTCTTGCAATGAACCACGAGGGGCTTTTTGAACATAAGCTGGAGCTCTTAGCTGACAGTAAGCAGCAACTTTTGAAACTAGCTCTTTTTAGAGCACACTACTGTCAGTCCCCAGGTCCACTTACCATTTTGCAGTGATAAATTGTTGTTCTGAGAACATGCTTCTGCTGAAGGATAAGCAACAGAGTTAAAAATGATTTTGTTTCATGAACTAGTAGGCTTCTCTTTGTAACTTGCAAACAATGAACTTTCTGTATAGTCAGTCCTATGATAGGACTGTAAACGGATATGAAGTTTAGCACAGAAATAGGCCCCAGGCTATATGGGACAATTCACCCGTGAAAATACTGACCTTATTCGTTCAAATATTAAATAGAATTTATATATTTAAATCAGGATTGGATACCAGCTTTGAATGAAGCTGGAGAACTATACATGATAAAGCTGCCTGATTTCTAGTCATTGGGACTAGGGACAATATTTTGCTGCCCAATTAGTATATATTTCTTCAATTAGATCTTTCTCAGATTAAATTTCATTTGGCTTATAACTTTCTTGTGACTTCACTTCCTTTTTTGCTAAATTCTATCTAGTTATGACAGGGAATATTTTAGACTGTTACAGTTAAAAAATAAAAATAAATAGTCCTCATATATATATATAGTTAGACTTGCAAAGGTAGTCATATATCATTATGACAGTATGACATAAATAAAAATACAGTTTCCAGCTAGTAAAAACTAACATAGCCCTTATCATATCAACACAGGTCTTAACAAGATGGAATGCTCCAGGGATTTGCAAAGCAGCCCTTGGCCCTCCTGTGACTTTGTCAGGCAGATTTCCTATTGAAGAGTTGTGGCACTGTCCTTGTAGATTCCTGGAGGTTTTGTAGTCTGAAGAGAGTTACCCTTCTGTATCTTTAAAAGACTCCCTCAACTGTAACAGGTAATTTTAATACATGATAGTCAAGACAGTTTAGCATTCAGCCAGTAGAAAATTCCTCTGTCCCTTTCCTTTCTTCACAGATTTTAGTGGCATGCCAAAGTAGTCACCATGCAAGTGTGTGGTGCTTAAATTGGCCCCTTGGTCTGCTATATGTTTTCCAAGCTGTTTCTATCCTTGGGGCAATAGCTTCAACCTTGGTGTGGTTTCTTATGCCAGCTAGAAGAGTTGAGGAACACTTGGGTCCAGCATCCACAAAGAGATTTGGTACAGAAATGATGAGAGGAAGCAATGAACTTTATCTTGTGAGGACCTCTCACAGATTATGATGCTGGGAACAGGGAGGACACATCAGCTGGGGCCATGGCACTGGAGACAGGTAGGTTTATGATACAGAAAAAGTACATTATGGTGCTTGCAAGCAGTGCAGGCTGGCAAGGTTACATCAAACATTGCTCCTGGCACAAGTATGAATCACGCTTGGGTGAATTAAGAAGATTGTTCAGCACTACCAAAATGCCCTTTGAGGAACAACACACAGACTCCTCCCTCCCTCTGCTAACATTTTTATAGCCTTTGCTTTTTATTGGCTTGGTGGATTATGTGTGCATCATTGGTAAACATTCTAAATCATAGGAAGGGCTGGTCAAAGTGCTTTTCCCCACAATTAATAACGTCTTTGGTAATTATGTTTGTTCTTGAAGTTCTTTATAGAAGACTTTCCCACCATTATTTGTGACTCTTCTTTATCCTCTATCATGTGATTTTTTTATTGTAGGAACATGGGATTACCCTATTATGCATAGCACCTCCCACCAACACTTGGCTTAAGATGGTTATTTTGTTCATATTTTCCTTTTATGTTTCTCAGTCTTCTCTGGCTTTTTTCCCTTGAACTCTGGGAACAATGATGGAACTGAAATGTGGAGAAGCCTAATGAAATACGAAATCTGGTGACAGAATAAGATGTGATAAAAAACAGTTTTAAGACTTTCAATAATCCATTCTTCTAAATCTTCACAATCCCACAAATGGGATACAAAAAAGATCAGCCAAAACACATCAGTCAAAAGAGCAACTGGATTGCTTTTGATATCCTGCAAATGGAAGTAGATTAGAGCCTTACCTTTTTTACATTCTGCAGCAGAATGTGGATCGAACACCATGAAATGTTGAGTCTACCAGTTCTTCATTGCCGCTCAAAGAAATTCACAAGAAAGACTATATACGTGGACAGAAAGAATACAGTGAAGATGCTTTAGCTGGTAGGTGTGATGTTCTTAGGTTATAAATGAGACAACCTTTGTAAGGAAGAGCAGTATCATTTCTTAAAATAGCTAAGATAGCCAGTTAACTTACATACCCAAAAGCTTGGCCCTTTTTTCTGAGTGGAACTGTTAATATTACCTCTTCACACAAACCCACTGCAGATTTAAATTCGTCTCAGTCAGCCAAAGAGCTTGCCAGAAGAACAGAGAGGCAGGCTAGATTAGCAACATGATTTACTTGCTTCTCACATCTAGACGGCTTCATTCAAATGAAAACTGCCATTCCATACCCATAATTGCAGTAGAGTCAGTCTGCTTCCCCTGAAATGTATCTGTTCAGGAGAAGCAAGAGGCTCTTTGAAGGGCAAATAGACAAATATTCTGTTTCTCTGACCAAGCCTTGAACCTTTTTATCCTCCTTCTCTACAAGCCCTGTATCCCCAACATAAGAAAGTATGTGAAGGTGATGCAAGACATGGCCACCTGTGACTTTTCTCACTCAGTGGAATTAGCCAGGCTTAAAATATAAGACATGTTGAAAACCTTACAATCTGAGAACACTGAAGAGACTATGAACTTGTGAGTCTCCTGCTGTGAAGGTATTTCCAAAATAGGAGCCAAAAGATGCAGGGACTTCTAGTCTGAGACTATTTTAAAAAAATAAAAAACAAAAACCTCAAACAAACAAAAAACAAACTCCAGGAAGAATAGTTGTCCAACACTAAATGAAGTCTGCGTCTATCTGTCTGTGTGCTGCCGATACCAAGCAGTGACATATAACAAGTCTTTGCCTCTGCCTAGAAGCACAATGGAGAGACAATAATGAATTTGGCATTTTACAGATTTCAATTCGAAATCAAGGGGCCTGTGCAGAGTTCCAGAAAAGAGACAAAGGGACTTGGGCTGTTGCATGGGCCACATCCTTGGGTTTTGTTTGTTTGTGTTTGAGTCCTCTTGATAGGAACCTCTTGGAGCATTTACCCTGTGTACGGGTGGCTGGAGAGGTTTCCTGACTCACTTGCCAAAGCACAAGAGTGGTGAGGTCTAGAGTTTCTAGACGAGGACTGTCTCTCACTGCGGGTGAAACCTGACTCTTGGCTCCATCGAAGCAAATGGGATTTCTGCCACTGGCTTTAACGGTCCAGGACTTAGCCCAGAGTGTTTTCATAGTTCCCAGCGCAGTGGTGTTCCCATCCCAGGTAAGTCCTTCAGACAGTAACTCAACAAAAAGTAGTGCATTTTACCAGAAGTGCCTCCAGTCCTGTGTTCAAAACCTATGTGCTTAAAATAAAAATTTGAATCACTACAAAAACGGTAAAACATGAAAAAAATTAGGCAGGATTTCATATGAGAACTTTCTGGTAAAAAGTTTCTTTATATATCATTTTGAGAAACAAAGGTACTTCCAAGCACATTCCTAGAACACTGCAAAAATAACTAAGAGAATTAAAAGATAGTACGATTTACTTATGATAATAATTATAATAATGTATTTTTCTACCCAGGGTGACCAACACATTAAGGAGCCGAACCCTAGAAATACTAACACCTACAGCAGGACCTGTGGAAGGGAAAGCTTGTATTTGCTATTTTCTCAGGAAAAAATTGATATTTCCATTCCTTCTGTTACAAAACATTATGAAAAAAAAAAGTTGTCACTTCCTGTAAACCATGATTTAATATTAAAAATGACACACCATTCTGATTCTTTTAAATTTTTACAGATATTTTTGTTTAAAAATTATGGCAACAGAATGTTAATCTTTCCTTTCAGGAGAACATTATAAATGCTGCTTTACTTAATACTTTTTAAACTGTTGTTTACTATGAAAACAATATTTTTCAGCACTCTGAGTTTTTTTTTATTATCATTAACTTCTTTTTAACGGTGAAAGTGAAGCTCAGAAAGATTAAGACTGAATTAACTTCAAGATAATTGCATTTCTGATCCCCTACAATGTCATTCAGAGAGGTCTGGGGCACTGCTATAGTTTTATATAGAAAGTGTGCAAATTACCTTGCCTAGTCTGTGCTTGAAACTCGATATTGACCAAGTTACTGATGGCAAGAGTTCCTGTTAGTTAAATCAGTCATCTCAGCTTTTTCAGGTGGCACCACAGAGTGTGTCCCTCCTGGAGTGCAGTGCTGTCCCCAAGCAGGTCCCTGAGACGGTGACTTCGTGGCAAGCTTTAACTCATTAGCAACAGGCTTCATCTTTAGCAGGAGGTCTCGATGGTCTTCCTTCCTGGCTGATAAGCTCCGACTTGGTCAGGACGAGGATAAATAGCAAAAAATCTATCATAAAACCATCAAACACACTCTCCTCTTCTTTGTGACGTCTCTGCTAGGACTCGACCTTACTGTGGGGTTCCCTTTTCTGTGTGTTTTACTGAGGACAAGTAATTTTTTTTTTTTTTTTTTTTAATGTCAATGCCGTCACTTTCCAGACTAGCTCCTGAATCAATCAACATTTCAGCAGTGTGGGGGAATATGAAAAGTCAGCTGCTCTGCTTTGGCTTTGAATTAACTCCTACCCTGAAAGACTATTTTTCCTCAAGGGAATCATCCTTATAAATACGGAAAACATTTTAAATATTTATACAAGATTATATTCCATTCACCCAATGCACTTCAAATTGTTCAGTTACATAGTTCATACTTGTTTCTGAGAGCAAGGATCAAAGTTACAATTCTATAGTAAGAATATTATCTGGTTTTCCTGTATGGAAATGTACAAAAAAACAGAGCACATATGATAGAAATGGACTATGTAATATAAATATTATGTAAATACATTTTTTTAGGAATGGGATTAAAAGGCCTCTAGTTTGACTTCAACAGTAGTTTTGACTTCAAAAATATGATTTTGACTCCATTAATAGAGAAATCACACTCTAGATAGCAAAATAAATTGCTATGCATATAATTCATGTGTAACTTGTGTATATTGTTTTAAATTTCCTGGATGAGAGATGTTTCTTCATCCAGAATGTTTGTACTGAGATTAAAACAAACAAAAAAAAATCAGGGAATTGGTTAACTGTACAGTAACTAAAGCCCACCAGACCTATTCACCACAGCTCCATTCACACATTACGTATTACATGCAAAATAAATATTAATACATTCATAAATACAGAAATAGAATAGATTAGCTATAAATATATAATATAAATACATAATATTATACTGTAATAGTAGTACTATAACAGTACTAATTTATATATAATATATAATACATAATACATGGTAAGTAATGTAATATATAATTTATAATATTTTACTATACAGTACTAATTGTAGTACTGTATGGTACTATACTATATACTATACACTATTGTTATATATAGTATATTATAGATTACACATTATGTAAACAATGGACTTGTTCAATATAACGTGGAGGTCATAAACTCTCTAATGATCCATGGAACCCTTGCTATAATGAATATAACTTAGGTTTCAATTCAGCAACACAAGGATGAGGTGAAATCTCATCAAACATGTCAAGTTAAGCACATGCTTAAATATTTTGTTGAAATTTGGCCTTTAAAAGGAATATTGCCTTTAAATTTGAATGTGCCATTCTGCAGAGGAGTTTCAGAATGAATGGAAAATAACATAAGAAAGCATCACCATGTATTAGCCAAATACTCCAGATCTGGGCTCTTTTATTTGAATCAGCAGCCTATAACAATGCTGGGGTATGTGTTGGTTTTGAGAAAGGCTAAAATTCAAGGTATGAAGATACGACTCAACTGAGGATAAAATTCACCGCTGCCTTTTGTGTCCTGCAGCCTTTCAGCTGTAGGTCTTCCCATTGCTAGGGCCCTCCGATGTGCTTTTAAAGTCCTCTTCGGTGCTAGGGAATGCCTCAGATGTAAAGTCCAGCACCCTGCTCAGAAATCCAGCCTGTTCTTCTGCAGTCTTATACAATGACAGTGAGAGCTGCATCCCTGTCAACTGAAACAACAAAGAAGTGCACACCGTTCTGTACACAAAGGAAATCATACAGATTGTCTGTGTTTGTACAAAATTTCAAGACACTATTGCAAGTCTAACATAAGAGCCAGGAGGCAGCTGGCTTACAAAAGACCTCTCTTTCTGGTACTCCATGGAGCTGTGTAACACAGAAGATAAATATATTCTGATCATGTTCATTTCTTTAATCCAAACCGTAGCTGTGTGGCTGAGTAGGTCCAGGCAGATGCAGCTCACGAGTGAGCGAGTGATCCTGCTCTTGCACTTTTGAGGCTGGACTCAGAAGCAGTGGGGATCTGTCCACCATCTCCAGTGGACTTCAGTACGTGCTCTCTACTGTTCATCTGCTCTTGCACCCTCACTTCTACAACTAACACTTTGTGGAGCACACACAGCAGGTCAGTGCTGCTAGTAGGCAAATTTACAGGAAAAGTGGAACTTTTGACATTTTCACCTTGATCTCTCCTTAACCAAGGAAAACCACTTCCCTGTGCTCTATCTCTCAGAGAACACACCTCATCTCAGGTTGTGATCACCTTAGCCACCAGCTCAGGATGTCACATTATAAACCCATGCTACGGTATACAGAGAAGTCAGCACTGGAGCAATTCAGCTTCCCCAAAATCAGTATCAAACCTCCTTCAGTTCCCATGACACAAGGTCAGGCAAAGGCAGAAAGGTTCGGAAAACTCCTTCCAGGATGTTTGTTCAGACAGGGCGCAATCCTAAGGTGTAAAGAGAGGTTTTATTTGGCTGGTGCTCAACCAAATTTCTGTTTATCCTGGGAATTCAGGATTTGTTTTACTCAGAAAGAAAAAACTTAAGAACTAAAATAGAAGCAGAGACTGATAATTACTTTTATCTCATTCCATCCATCACTACTGTGTCAGAAAAGACAATGCAGACCAATGAATTTCTCAAAATATGTGTCCTTGGTAGCCTTTATGCAAGTTTGTTAATTTTGTTTGCCATGTAGATAAATTATTGCAGTTTGGTATTAGAAAAGCAAAAGGGGAACTGATAGCCTAGTTAAGCAGAGAAGCACTAGGAAATTCTGTGAAGGACAGCATAAGAAATCAGGAAATACACCTGGAAACTAATAATAATCTTAATGCAGAGCACTTCTACTCTGACCAAGTATCAGATAGTTTCAATAATTTATGTTATACCAGGGATAAACTTGGCCTCAAAAATCCTGGAAGAAATTTGTAAATTACAGGCACTTTCAAACTGGACAAAGCAGTAAGAAACACACTATAAAAAATAATCTATCTTGGCTGAGGAATGGACAAAATGACCTAAGACATCCCCTTCACAGTTAATGTACATTGTTTTTACAGTACACTTGAAGTACATCATTAACAGGCTTAAAGTTCCCTTGGCAATTTGGGGTGTATGGTTAATCAGAATGGAGAATGATAAGGGGTGAAGAAGAAATGCAAGAGAGCTAACAAAAATCACATATATCCACTAAAACTCAAACTCTGTGCTTCTTGTGTGAACTGCTGCAGGCCTAATTTACCCACACCACTGTTCTACCTCAGTGTTTCACCTCCATGCCACCACGCTGGGCTGCTTCACCCTGATCAGCTCAGAACCCACCAATAACTGAATGACGTGGAGAGGAAAGTAATCACATCACAACATCAGGATGGGTCAGTGCAATGTGGGTTCTGCGGAACTGAGAAACTAGCAGCAATTCCTTGCAGAGGAGGGAATGGAGGGATCAGCTCTGCATCCTGACATGCTGAACAATCACCCATCTCGTTCTGCCCCGATGCATGGATGAGCCAGAAGCAAATGCAACTCTGCAGTTAGGAAAGCTTGCAGAATTGGGCCATTAACAGCACAAAAGTCAGTTACTTGCTCTACAGGCCAACAAAGAGGCAAGACAGTGATTCAGCCGACCACCAGAGCAGGGCCAGGGTGCAGGGAGGATGCAGGGTGCTGCCTCCTCTGAAGGAGCTGAGGAGCACAGCTCTCAGCATCAGCTCTGGTGGGAAGGGGAAAGCAGATCCACCACAGGAACTGTGGGGTCAGACTTTCCCCTCAGCAGTGCACGGCTGCACATTAACTGTGATTCACGTCTGCTTCCTTGCAGAACCACTTATTGCTCGTGCTCAGAAATAAAGCTTCCCAATAAGAGCAAAAACAATTCCTTGTGAAGTGGCCTAATTCCTGTTAAAGACTTTAGGTGCAATGCAAAGCTTTCTTTCTAGCCTTAAGTTGTATTTCTGAGTAGAATTGTGAACTTAATTTCTTTTAGTCCTCATTTAAGGGGGGGAACTCTAGTCTAGCCTGCCCTCTAGTGCTTTGTGGAGCCAAGGATCTGGCTCCTAACAGGAACACTAGAAGAAATCTTGGCACATCAGTGGGGATGTGGTGCTATAGCCAGGATGTTCTGAATGTTGTACGAGCAGCCGTTTGTCACAGATGCCCTAATCAATGCTTTGCAATGTCAATTCATTATTTAAGGACAGGCAAAAGCAAGGTTTTTTCTATCTGGAATGGTAGAAACTTTGCCTGTAAATACAACGGAGTCATGATTTAGAGGAACGAGGCTCTCCTTTTTTATTAAGGCATAGTTTTGCAAGCCGACTTGCTACATAAATCCCAGTTGTGGCCCCTGTTGGCTTAACACAAACACAAATACATAATTTTTCCCCTGCCCTTATGTCAAGGATCCCTAAGCATTTGCACACATCTAGCCTGAAAACAATAGTGCTAGAAATCTTTCATATAATTCAGCTGGAATACATATCAATGAAAGGAGGATCTTGGTTTACAAAAACTTGAGGTTTCAGTGCCAAGACTGTGGGTGTTTGTAGCAGCATACAGATCTGCAACTATGGCAATGAGAAGAGTGATAATGAAACTAGTTAACTGGGGGAGGAAATTTTTAAAACCTGGAGACACAAATGGACACATTAATACTTTAATTTGTCAAATTTTCAGGTGGGCAGCTTGGTGAAAAATACTTTCCCCAATAAAGGCCCTTTATTTCTGTTTTGTGAAACCATTTATACTAAGTTATGAACATTTTTCTTTTTCATTTTCCTTATGAGTATTTTTAGAAATTATTTAAATAAAAAGATTATTACCAATTTCTGATTGTTGATCTTTTTAGTATATTGAAAAATGTACTCTCAGTAAACTAATGAACTCTGTGATCAGTTCAGTGGTGGTTTCACTAGTGGTTTTATTATTTTTATATAATATTTAATATAAAGCTATATATATATGTATATAGACATAAAATCCTCTTGAAAATATAAACTGGATCCACTTAAATAATTTGAACTAAAAACAGCTTCAATGTTTGATTTTTTAAGTAGGTTTTTGGACCATCTAAAGAAGGACAGATTGTTTCCAGTTTTTGCCAGGGAAGCAAACTAGCACACGTCGCTCATTCAGGGGACTCTGCCTGCTCCAGCTTCTCTGCTCCTGTTTCAAGTTCCATAACAATTATTTCTCCTTTTTACTAGCCAGACCAGTGAAACCCACACCAAAAAACTCTATCTGACCTTGTTTTCATGCAAGAAATGAAATAAGTTGAAATACATAGAACTGAGCACCCTCCATCTGTACCCCGTGTCTTTGGCAGATGGCAGTCCATGGGCAGCACCCGAGCCAGGGGCAGCCATGGGTCCCAGGCACAGGTCCTCTCCCAGCAGGATCCACTGCAACCCCAGAGCACCCACAGCTTCTCAGCACCGTCCATCTCAGTGGGTCCCAGTCTGCTCGCGCACTGCATGAGCAAATCAGCTCTTGTACCCCCTAAAATGCCTTTCAGGCAAGCGAAGTTGGGTTACAAATTTTTTTTGCAAACTCATTTTGACTGAAAAGGGTTTAGGGGGCAGTCACAGACACAAATCTCAGAAGGAGGCGAGGACAGCAGCCCCAGCAGCAGAACAGCATAGCCTTCACTCAACGCAACTGCAACAAGAGAAGTCATGCCCATAGCAAGGAGCAGGGTCAACAGGGGGGATCCAGCCCTCCAGTCATCACCAAAAAAAAAAAAAAAATCTACATCTGATCCTGTCACCTGAACTCTCTTTCCCACCTGTGAGGAGAAATAAGTTCTTGTAACATGCCATTCGTCTGACCTGTTTTAGAGAAATGAATCTCACCTCACCATGCCTGTACTTGCACGGGTCTACTGCTGGCCGGAGGAATCCCCTTCTTCCACCACAACGAGGCAGCGAGAAAAATACCAGGAGGTGGGAGCTGTGTGTAACCCGGCATTTAAGAGTTTTCCTGTAGGACTGGATTTGTCATATTTTTCATTAAGGACAGCAAGCCAGATAAATGAGCCTTCAGTAGATGAGATTTAGGTTTTCTGAGTATTTAAGTTGTTGCAGCTCTTCCATAGGAAATATTAATTTTCTCAGTCACTTTTCCATTTACAGCAGCTGAGATACAGTACTTGAGATATAACATGTACTAGACATAATATGTAATTTGGTGTTGCCATTGTGTCTGGGCAGCAAAATAATAAGGTTTTTCATTCTTCCTGTAAAACATCTCCTCGAGTGTGAGTAAAAGTCAGAGCTCAGTCCCTCTTGATGAAGGATTATACATACATGGCAAGTATATGTAACAGTCCCTCACCCTCTCTGTGTGCACACACACGGCTTGTGATATTGGTCCTCCTGGAGAGGTACAAGTCCCTCCTAATCTCTGACATGGCTGTGCAAAATACTACAGAGAGCTGGCAAACCTGAGGATGGCCCAATCTATTACCTGCAAATTTCTTTCCCCCAGAACAGACACTGACAGCCCAGTGATTACTACTGTTTCTTTCCCTGAGATATTTCTCCAGCCCATGCTTTTTTTTTTTTTTTAGCCCTATAGAAACTCCTACCTGCTTCTTTTTAAGACCTACACATACATATCATTGAGTGCTTCTGAACACTGGAGATCTGAAGCCACCTGCAGGGGGGAAGATGTTGAAAATCCCAGCTGCTTGAAAATCCAATCATCTAGTGATGCAAGTTGATTCCAGCTATCACTTATCACTAATTCTGAAAAAAAATAGCACAAAATAATAATCTCCTCAGTACCAATCCTAGGCATTTAAAAATCATGACTTGGGACCTCAAAACATTGGATGAAGCTCTGTGAGACTTTTAAAAATATCATTTTCTTTTTGTCACAGCCTTAGACATACATACTTTCACTGTTTTTTCTGCAACCAAGAGGGCCAGGAACATACTCTTGCTTTATTGCAAGCTGAGTTTCTGACCTTAGCATATAATGTGGGACCTGAGTCTTTGATCCTCAAACTGATAATAATTTTGAAAACACTGACAAAACTACTGTCTTTTTCTGCCTTTTTATAGTTCACACAACCCACAGAGAGCATTGAGGCCACTGACTTCAGAGATACTTTGGAAAAATTTCTAATCATGTTGCTGACTGGTTCTCTCTTCCACAGTTTCTGTAAGACACATTTCTGTGGTTCCTTGTCACTATCTTTCACATCTGCCTTTCCAGAAGACATTTTCAAAGCAGACTTTTCTACTTCTCTGCCTATTTGTTTTCTTGAATCTTAGACCATTATTTGCATTCTCCTGCTTTCCTTGGGCAATAGGCAGATCTGAAGTCAGATTTTAAATAGTGGAGGATAACATCAAGATCAAATTTCCATGTCTGTTGCATACTGTGTTGAAATAACTACAGGCTAATAGGAGCCTTATAAATGAACTAATGAAAATCAGCCAAAAGACGGGAGAGATGGGGGCGAAAGACTCTATTAGCATTATCTTGAAATTTAATCTTGAATTTTGGCTGCCCTTTTGTAAGGTTAATATACTCAGATAAGGCTGTGAAAATACAGATAGTAATTAGCATCTTTAACTTGGAATAAATGAACAAGTAATTCAATACTGGAAATATATTCAGTTTTGTCTCTATTTGTGCAGAATATGACAAAAGATTAACTATCTCCTAGGTTTCCCAGTTGTAACTGAGAACTATTTGTAATAATGGAAAGACTGTGCTATTTTATCTGACAGCAAATAGTTATGTGATTTCTCCTGTGCCCAGGTACAGTTGTAGTTCATGTACAAAGAGTGCCCATTTGATAAACGATGAAGTAAAACAGATATATCATACCGTTTGCTCATTTATTCAAAAGCAGACATGCTCATAGAGGCAGTTTAGCATAGCTGACTACAGAATTCCTTTACACCTTGAATAAATCTCCATCATGGCAACATGTCACAGCACTCATTTTTATTTGCTTTCAGAAAAGAGAGGAGCTTCTCAATGAGAACATTAAACAATTTATGTATATTTCCCACATTAAAAATCCTCACTTGCAGCTCAGGAACCTCTGTGCCCCTCTTGAACATCCATCGTTTACGTGAATTTCACTGCCATGTCTATGCAGGCTCCTTGTAGATCTCTGTTCTGATCTGTTTCCTTTTGTCTAACTGGACAAATCTAAAAAGTTTTGTCTCATCTCAGGCTACCTCTGTGATACCTCCTCACGCAGTACCACTTCCCACCTTCAACATAGCTACAACAAAGCTATGTCCTCTCCCTCAGCCCACCTCAACTCTCTGATCTCCCCTTCATCCTGGCCTGTCTTTCAGGCTCATGGCTGGGATCTTCAAGTCAGACATCCTCTGTTGCTGAGGTGCTTGTTATGTTGGCAAAGCATTTCTCCATTTCTTTTTTATTCTCAGTCTTGGGTATGGCAACATGATGTTCTCCTAGGATGTGAGACTTCTGTGTTCTTCCTTCCCCGTCAGACATGTGCATGCTGACCTGTGGGAATCATTCCTGCACCCCATTGCTTTCACATCTGTGATGAGTTGACCCTGGCTGGACGCCAGGTGCCCACCAAAGCCGTTCTATCACTCCCCCATCCTCAACTGGACAGGGGAGAGAAAAATATAACAAAAAGCTTGCGGGTCGAGATAAGGACAGGAGAGATCATTCACTAATTACCATCACGGGCAAAGCAGACTCAGCTTAGGGAAAATTAGCTCACTTTTTATTACAAATCAGCCAGAGTAAGGTAAATGAGAAATAAAACGAAATCTCAGAACACCTTCCCTCCACCCCTCCCTTCTTCCCGGGCACAACTTCACTCCCGGATTTCTCCACCAAGCCCCCCCAGCGGCACAAGGGGGACAGGGATGGGGTTTACGGTCATCACATGTTATTTTCTGCTGCTTCACCTCCTCAGG